>NC_069504.1:563815245-564115245 GCF_027579735.1 Bombina bombina
ACTGCCTGTGGGCCCTTCTCTGTTTGTACATGCGGCTGTCTCTGAGGAAATCAAGTAATGCTCCATGTTGGAGGATTGGGAGCTTTTAGTGGGCTTTGGGCCTTTCCTAGTAGCCATTCCTAGCTGTGAAAAGCTAAGGGGTCAGTGATCACTTCTATTCCAGCACCCCAGTTATCTTATGCGGCAAGCTTGTGGTGCTATATG
This sequence comes from Bombina bombina, assembly GCF_027579735.1. NCBI lineage: Eukaryota > Metazoa > Chordata > Amphibia > Anura > Bombinatoridae > Bombina > Bombina bombina. Next base: position 563,815,450 of record NC_069504.1, read on the forward strand.
CAATAGTGACTGTCTAGGAAATGGAAAATTTTTGTAAATGCTGACATATAGCAGCCCAATGTCCCCAAACTTGTGAGTCCCTTAACAATCAGTTTGTTTGAATAGTGCAAAAAGGTATTTCTTCCTGATAAAGCTGTGCTATAGGCCCCACAAGCATACAGCTATCATCCGGTTTCACCGGCACATGTGTCTGCAGACTTTTCTATATAGAGCTGTGTATGACCAAGTCCTCTGTCCCCCACACAACCAGAGATAAAATGCTTGTTGCGGTTCACTCACCAACACCGGTGAATCAGGAAGCCCGGTACAGCCGTTTCGCGCCAATGGGTCAGGGCAGCAGCTGCGTCCCAACTTGCTTAAGGCCCCCAAATCAAGGCCCGCTCCAGTGCCGCTATTCCGGTCAGTGTCTTTCGAGTGTGCACAGCTTCAGTCCGGCTAGCACAGTGGCAATGATCCAGCTCGATCTCTCAGGTTAGTCCTCCAGCTTTTTTGCCTGATGCGGTCACACTCCCCAGGGTCTAATGTGGCAGGGAGGCACTTCTGACTTCTCCGGTCCCCTCCGATTCACGGTTGAGGATTAAAAGGGTCAATTACAATAGTCGCCACCTTCAGTGATATATAGAATACGTTTTGAATGGTTCTTATGTGCTATGGGTCATTCTATTCCTTATGTAAGAGCTTTGAGGCTTCAGAGCTCAACTAGTGTGCGGCCATCAGCAAGCGTGGCCAGGCTCCGCCCCCAGCATTTATGCTCTTTATTATAATATGTTGCTAATTTTTCTTTTTCAAATTTTAGGGAGCTTAATAGGCTATGGTTAGCAGGGTTTGTTTTATGTTGTGACTCCAAATGTTCTATGTTAGTGAGTAGAGTTGATAAATAAGTATGTTTCTGTTTGAGTATAGATGCTTTAATAGCAATAAGTTCTCCCCTCACTATGAATTTATGGCCTTCCCATATATTTAGTTGGGATACTTCCGATATGGAGGAAATATTCAGTAATGATTTGTTGGGTTACTAAGGGATCTGATAGTATATACTCATCTAGTCTCCATATGAAATTGTGGATTGGTTTAGATGGTCATGTTAGGGAGTCTATAACTGAGGCATGGTCTGACAATGTTATGGAGGAGATTTGAGTTGAGTTAAATAATGAGAGGCCTGTTGCATCTGTAAAGATGTAATCGATTCTGGAGTATATTTTATGGGGATATAAATAAAAGGTGTAATCTTGTTTGTCAGGGTAAGAAACCCTCCAGAGATCATGAACTGTTAATTTTTTTAGGTGGGAGATTGTGCGATTTATTTGAGATATTGGTAGAGATGAGTTGGTGGATGAACAATCTAAGGAAGGATTTAGTGGTAAATTAAGGTCTCCACACATTATTAGAATTCCCTTCTGGTGTTCCAAGATGAGATTTGATACCAATTTAACAAAAGTGTATTGTTTAGAATTTTATGCATAACTTGAAACTAGAGTAACAGGGCGGTTGTAGAGCAATCCTACCAATGTAATATATCTACCTGCTTTGCTTGAATTTCTTTAAACTGGACATTTTTCTTAATTAAGATTCCCACTCCGTGTCTTTTAGATTTAGTGTGGGAAGTGTAATAACAGTTACCAAATTTAAGAGTGAAGGTGAGGGGTTCTCTTCCCTTAAGGAAGTGGGTCTCTTGGAGAAATACTAAATCTGATTTATATCTATTGAAGTCCCTCAGGGCTTGGGATCTTTTTGAGGGTATATTTAGGCCTTTTGAATTTATTGTTTGGATCTTTAGGGAGTTAGAGGTGTTTTCGTTCTGTTATGAGTTAACCATGAGTAAAATGAAGATGGTATTTTATTTTTCGTAAATGTATAGCCCATAATGTGTACAAGTGAGTTTAGTGTGGGGTGGATTGATAGGCCTTTTATCAGATACAGCAGCATAAGAATAAACAGTAAATAGTAAACATAACATAAAAAAACAAATAATAACATTAACATTGTCATAGATATCTTAGTTGAGGTAGCGTCTTCTCTTTGTCGGGCCCCTCTAAGGTATTTTTCATTATAGTGTGTGATGGTATGGTAGTAATATGTGTTACAAACTGGGTTGGTCTTGCTGCTCCCATGCGGAAACCGCACACCCCCTCTAACGTAAGATGTAAGATTGCTGTGTGTTAGGTCTTTCTTATGTTTGCTCCGTCTCCATGTGCAAGCAGCCGGACCTCCTTTTTTTTTTTTAAGAAACAAACAACATTCTAATAAACAGTCAACATTCTTTAAGTGAAACAACATAATGTAGATTGTTAAGAAATACTTGTAACTTCAAGACTCTAAATTCTTGTAGTTTTGCTGTCAGAACTATAAAATGCTAACTAAGGCCTAGATTTGGAGTTCGGCGGTAAAAGGGCTGTTAACGCTCCGCGGGTTTTTTTCTGGCCACACCATAAATTTAACTCTGGTATCGAGAGTTCAAACAAATGCTGCGTTAGGCTCCAAAAAAGGAGCGTAGAGCATATTTACCGCAAATGCAACTCTCGATACCAGAGTTGCTTACGGACGCGGCCGGCATCAAAAACGTGCTCGTGCACGATTCTCCCATAGGAAACAATGGGGCAGTTTGAGCTGAAAAAAAACCTAACACCTGCAAAAAAGCAGCGTTCAGCTCTTAACGCAGCCCCATTGTTTCCTATGGGGAAACACTTCCTACGTCTGCACCTAACACTCTAACATGTACCCCGAGTCTAAACACCCCTAACCTTACACTTATTAAACCCCTAATCTGCCGCCCCCGCTATCGCTGACCCCTGCATTACACTTTTAACCCCTAATCTGCCGCTCCGTAAACCGCCGCCACCTACGTTATCCCTATGTACCCCTAATCTGCTGCCCTAACATCGCCGACCCCTATGTTATATTTATTAACCCCTAATCTGCCCCCCACAACGTTGCCGACACCTGCCTACACTTATTAACCCCTAATCTGCCGAGCGGACCTGAGCGCTACTATAATAAAGTTATTAACCCCTAATCCGCCTCACTAACCCTATCATAAATAGTATTAACCCCTAATCTGCCCTCCCTAACATCGCCGACACCTACCTTCAATTATTAACCCCTAATCTGCCGACCGTCAACTCACCGCTATTCTAATAAATGTATTAACCCCTAAAGCTAAGTCTAACCCTAACACTAACACCCCCCTAAGTTAAATATAATTTTTATCTAACGAAATAAATTAACTCTTATTAAATAAATAATTCCTATTTAAAGCTAAATACTTACCTGTAAAATACATCCTAATATAGCTACAATATAAATTATAATTATATTATAGCTATTTTAGGATTAATATTTATTTTACAGGCAACTTTGTAATTATTTTAACCAGGTACAATAGCTATTAAATAGTTAAGAACTATTTAATAGTTACCTAGTTAAAATAATAACAAATTTACCTGTAAAATAAATCCTAACCTAAGATATAATTAAACCTAACACTACCCTATCAATAAAATAATTAAATAAACTACCTACAATTACCTACAATTAACCTAACACTACACTATCAATAAATTAATTAAACACAATTGCTACAAATAAATACAATTAAATAAACTATCTAAAGTACAAAAAATAAAAAAGAACTAAGTTACAGAAAATAATAAAATATTTACAAACATAAGAAAAATATTACAACAATTTTAAACTAATTACACCTACTCTAAGCCCCCTAATAAAATAACAAAGCCCCCCAAAATAAAAAATTCCCTACCCTATTCTAAAATACAAATATTACAAGCTCTTTTACCTTACCAGCCCTGAACAGGGCCCTTTGCGGGGCATGCCCCAAAAATTTCAGCTCTTTTGCCTGTAAAAAAAAACATACAATACCCCCCCCCAACATTACAACCCACCACCCACATACCCCTAATCTAACCCAAACCCCCCTTAAATAAACCTAACACTACCCCCCTGATGATCTTCCTACCTTGTCTTCACCATGCCAGGTTCACCGATCCGTCCTGGCTCCAAGATCTTCATCCAACCCAAGCGGGGGCTAGACATCCACTGAAGAAGTCCAGAAGAGGGTCCAAAGTCTTCCTCCTATCCGGCAAGAAGAGGACATCCGGACCGGCAAACATCTTCTCCAAGCGGCATCTTCTATCTTCTTCCATCCGATGACGACCGGCTCCATCTTGAAGACCTCCAGCGCGGATCCATCCTCTTCTTCCGACGACTAGACGACGAATGACGGTTCCTTTAAGGGACGTCATCCAAGATGGCGTCCCTCGAATTCCGATTGGCTGATAGGATTCTATCAGCCAATCGGAATTAAGGTAGGAATTTTCTGATTGGCTGATGGAATCAGCCAATCAGAATATAGTTCAATCCGATTGGCTGATCCAATCAGCCAATCAGATTGAGCTCGCATTCTATTGGCTGATCGGAACAGCCAATAGAATGCGAGCTCAATCTGATTGGCTGATTGGATCAGCCAATCGGATTGAACTATATTCTGATTGGCTGATTCCATCAGCCAATCAGAAAATTCCTACCTTAATTCCGATTGGCTGATAGAATCCTATCAGCCAATCGGAATTCGAGGGACGCCATCTTGGATGACGTCCCTTAAAGGAACCGTCATTCATCGTCTAGTCGTCGGAAGAAGAGGATGGATCCGCGCTGGAGGTCTTCAAGATGGAGCCGGTCGTCATCGGATGGAAGAAGATAGAAGATGCCGCTTGGAGAAGATGTTTGCCGGTCCGGATGTCCTCTTCTTGCCGGATAGGAGGAAGACTTTGGACCCTCTTCTGGACTTCTTCAGTGGATGTCTAGCCCCCGCTTGGGTTGGATGAAGATCTTGGAGCCAGGACGGATCGGTGAACCTGGCATGGTGAAGACAAGGTAGGAAGATCATCAGGGGGGTAGTGTTAGGTTTATTTAAGGGGGGGTTTGGGTTAGATTAGGGGTATGTGGGTGGTGGGTTGTAATGTTGGGGGGGGGGGTATTGTATGTTTTTTTTTTACAGGCAAAAGAGCTGAAATTTTTGGGGCATGCCCCGCAAAGGGCCCTGTTCAGGGCTGGTAAGGTAAAAGAGCTTGTAATATTTGTATTTTAGAATAGGGTAGGGAATTTTTTATTTTGGGGGGCTTTGTTATTTTATTAGGGGGCTTAGAGTAGGTGTAATTAGTTTAAAATTGTTGTAATATTTTTCTTATGTTTGTAAATATTTTATTATTTTCTGTAACTTAGTTCTTTTTTATTTTTTGTACTTTAGATAGTTTATTTAATTGTATTTATTTGTAGCAATTGTGTTTAATTAATTTATTGATAGTGTAGTGTTAGGTTAATTGTAGGTAATTGTAGGTAGTTTATTTAATTATTTTATTGATAGGGTAGTGTTAGGTTTAATTATATCTTAGGTTAGGATTTATTTTACAGGTAAATTTGTTATTATTTTAACTAGGTAACTATTAAATAGTTCTTAACTATTTAATAGCTATTGTACCTGGTTAAAATAATTACAAAGTTGCCTGTAAAATAAATATTAATCCTAAAATAGCTATAATATAATTATAATTTATATTGTAGCTATATTAGGATGTATTTTACAGGTAAGTATTTAGCTTTAAATAGGAATTATTTATTTAATAAGAGTTAATTTATTTCGTTAGATAAAAATTATATTTAACTTAGGGGGGTGTTAGTGTTAGGGTTAGACTTAGCTTTAGGGGTTAATACATTTATTAGAATAGCGGTGAGCTCCGGTCGGCAGATTAGGGGTTAATAATTGAAGGTAGGTGTCGGCGATGTTAGGGAGGGCAGATTAGGGGTTAATACTATTTATGATAGGGTTAGTGAGGCGGATTAGGGGTTAATAACTTTATTATAGTAGCGCTCAGGTCCGCTCGGCAGATTAGGGGTTAATAAGTGTAGGTAGGTGTCGGCGACGTTGAGGGGGGCAGATTAGGGGTTAATAAATATAACATAGGGGTCGGCGATGTTAGGGGTAGCAGATTAGGGGTACATAGGGATAACGTAGGTGGCGGCGATTTTGCGGTCGGAAGATTAGGGGTTAATTATTTTAAGTAGCTTGCGGCGACGTTGTGGGGGGCAAGTTAGGGGTTAATAGATATAATACAGGGGTCGGCGGTGTTAGGGGCAGCAGATTAGGGGTACATAAGTATAACGTAGGTGGCGGTCGGCAGATTAGGGGTTAAAAATTTTAATCGAGTGGCGGCGATGTGGGGGGACCTCGGTTTAGGGGTACATAGGTAGTTTATGGGTGTTAGTGTACTTTAGGGTACAGTAGTTAAGAGCTTTATAAACCGGCGTTAGCCAGAAAGCTCTTAACTCCTGCTATTTTCAGGCGGCTGGAATCTTGTCGTTAGAGCTCTAACGCTCACTGCAGAAACGACTCTAAATACCGGCGTTAGGAAGATCCCATTGAAAAGATAGGCTACGCAAATGGCGTAGGGGGATCTGCGGTATGGAAAAGTCGCGGCTGCAAAGTGAGCGTTAGACCCTTTAATCACTGACTCCAAATACCAGCGGGCGGCCAAAACCAGCGTTAGGAGCCTCTAACGCTGGTTTTGACGGCTACCGCCGAACTCTAAATCTAGGCCAAAGTCATTAACAATAAACACTAACAATAACAGTTTGGAAAAATTAAAATTTCTAATCGCCTTTTGCGACAGATTGTTAGGTCTAAACCTAATAATAAGTATGTATACGACCTTCTTGAGTTGTTGTGGCAGTCACCTAAGTTAGTGTCCTTCAGATGATATATTTTAAATCTACTCATTTTATGGGTGAGTCGTTATTGCGTCTTTTAGACACTTGATTCCATTGTGAGCGTTGAGGTTTGGGAAAGTTCTCTTGCGTAGTGAGATGGTTTGTTCGTTCTGTTTGCTGTGATTGTGAGAAGGTTATGTTCAGTCCTTTTGAGAGAGTATCGAGGTCATCAGGGTCCTTGTATACAAGAGTTTTGCCATCTTTTTGGATTAGGAGGCTTAATGGGTAGCCCCAACGGTATTTTATATTGTTTTCCTGCAGTTTGTAGGTTATAAACCTGAGATAGTGTCTCTTTTCAATAGTTGTCGGGCATAGATCTTAATATACCTGTATGACCTTGGAAGGTTATGGAACGCTGGGTTTGTGCCTGTTTCCAGATGGCTTCTTTGTGTTGATAGGAGGCAAATTTAATTTTTAAGTCTCGTGGGGGGGGGGGAGGGTTGGCAGGGTTCAGTTTTGGTCTTAAAGCCCTTTGTGCCCTTTATAAGGATGTTTCAGATAGTTCTAATAAGGGTTGCAATTTTTTAAAAAGTTGCAGTAAGTAATCAAGTACATTTTATTGGGTAATTTCTTACACATCTTATTCTTAGGTTGCTGCGCCGACTTCTATTGTCAAGATCTTACATTTTTGATTGTAAGGTTTGTATGACAGAGTCTTGACTATTGAGATGTTGAGTGTTATCACTGACTAGTGAGTTTAGGTTGTCTTGTCCTTCTTCAAGGTATTCAATTCTCGAACATAGCTCGTTTATATCTTTTCGGAGAGAAGAAACTTCCGATTTAATGAAGGTTTTCAAGTCAGCAATATCTGTTTTAGAGGGAAGGGCAGCTATTGTATTCTGGATAGCTGGTCAAATGATGACATGGAAGGTATTATAGGAGGTTGTGTTGCCATTTCGTCGGTCTGACTGGTTTGATCTAGGTCTGTAGATAGCTCTTGTTCTGTAGTTTGGAAAAAGGAGCTTACTGAAGGAGTATTGAAAGTAGATTTTCTAGCTGAAGATCTGTTATTCTTCCTTGTTGCCATGTGCATAAAGGGAATAGGCAGTGTAGTTCCACTTGTCAGACAAAGTTTCTTCTTAAGATGTCCAATGTTCTTAGTGGTTATATATGGAAATGAGCGCTTAATTCCAGTGTGTGCTGGAGGTAACTGATGCCTCTTAAAATAAGGACAGTAATTGATGTCTTAGTTAAACATCTTTTTATGGTGAAGCACTCAGTAATATGTTTAGAGTATGGCGGAGCTTAGTCTTTTCAGACTTATGAGTTAAGATTCTGCATTAATTTAATTTATTATCTATATATCACATAGTGATGTTGATGTGTATTATGCAGGCACATAGTTGTTGGTGATTCCAGTAGTAAAAGTCAGCCTTAGCAAGGAAGTAATCAAGCTGAAGTCTGGGTTTTATCAATGTTTTAGTGTTTACTGTTATGGGATAAAATCACTGGGTTGCGATATCTCTAGTTACTGTTTATTGCCCATAAAGGTTAGGTATATAGTGATGGCTGTGTTCCTTATTTGTTTTAAGCTCCCGGCACTTTACAGTGCGGCCTTCTGTTGGGGCGCAGCAAGTACGCAGTAAGAAAAAGGATCATGCACGCGGGCCTCACCTTGTTCTTGTCAGCGTGATATCACTCAACTCTACTGCCGCGGTCTTTAACGTTAGGGACCTTGGTCCCTTCGGTATCATGCTAGGCAAGCCTTCACTGTGTGGCGACAGCGGAGCCGTTCAGGGTTTTGATGAGTGGGACATTAATATGGCGGTTATGCAGAGATGTTCCCGGTCGGGTCTCGTAGTTTCGCTACCTTCTTTCAGCATAGTATCTCTCCGGGATGCTTGTCCTTATGTTCACTGTCCCGGGATCCACTCTGGTATTGTCACACAGTGGTTTTATTACTGAAAGGGGGCCGTTAAAAGAGGAAAGGCCACGGAGCTTTACTACTGTGCAGCCATGTTCCTGCACGGCTACGCCCCGGCTCACTTTTTTCGTTAAAAACTATAATGCCCTCTATTTTGAGGGCATTTGGGGCACTTTTAGAAAATTAACCAGAGATCTAATCTCTAGTTAATTTTCGGAACGCTAATTGTAATGGCTTGTTAATTATTGCCCGTTTGCGGGAGCGCAATAATTTAGCTCTCCACTTGTAATCTAGCCCTTAGAATGTTATAAATACCTCAAAGATATAATATTATTTGGTTTGATATATAAATGATAAACACTAATAAACAAATTTGATTTTCAAATTTAAACAAAACAAGTTGACATCTGCTTCCACATTTATACATAAAGGAATTTTGGTATGAAGAAAAAATATCCATTGTAATTGTTTTTTGCTTAAAGCATATTCCTTACCACTATTTTATTTTTTATTAAAGAGACATAATGTATGGCTTGAATTTGTAGGAGTGGTAAATGTGCTGTAAATCTAAAATGTTTAACAACTGGTTTGAATACATCAGGATTCTCTATATCGTCACTCTAATGCCGCTGCTACAAACGTGCTGCTCACAGACCTTGATACCAGACTTGAAACTGGGAGGGAAGACTACAATTCCCATGTTGCTACAGGTGCAGCCAAAATGTTTGAGCCTTCTGAAAATCCAGAGCCAAAGAAAAACAAATGGCCAGCACTCAAGAAGCATAAAATATAGTCCTTTATTCAAACTGAATGGGAGCGTGACATGGACAATCACTTGATGTGCTTTGTGTCTACGCTGGGCACTTAGTCATAGGACTATATCCCTAGCATAAAGTACCCTATATTTCAGTGCCATCATTGTTTTACCTTCTTACTGCATACAGAACCCCCTGCTTTGTAAGTAGATATATTACACAAGTAGAATTAGAGTTTAACCTATATTTAATATGATATTATTTATTGGTTACACTAGAAGTAAAAATGTCTCCTTCCACCACAAAAATATCCTGATGCTTTACATTTAAAGAAACCTTTTCTTATATTTAACCATATAGTCCTTTGAATTCCAGGGATACTGGATAAAGCAGCAAGGTTTCCTATAGTTTTGTTTTGCCCCCAAAAATACAGCCACGTTCAATCGCATCCTTTCTTACATGAGCCATGGTAAGAATTGGTAAACTTTCTTTAAAAATATTACAAATATGTGAATATTTTAAACTATACGTAGTAATAAAGGTGAGTTTTTGATCTACACTGTGCCTCTGTGCCCTCTTACAGGAATCATATTTCATCAAGGCATCCCTTGGTATTTGATCTAACTTTCTTTTGTTTTGCATAAAATAGCCTGTTATAGCTTCTGTCTAATAACTTATTACTTAATATTTTAGAGTATGTGTGATACATATCATTGGATGAACGTAAGTGCTTGGTCCTAATATATTGACCCTTAGGCATGGTTTATAATGTATGTTTTGGATGACAGGACTTAAAATTCAAAATCTTATTACCTGTTGTGGGTTTGCAAAATAGTCAAGTTTCTGTATTTTTGCTATACCTATTAGCTAACAACTTAATATTAAAAAAAAATTGTGGTATTTTGTCAGGTTGTAATCCAGTAAACTGTAAATTCAAATCATTGTCATTTAAATAATCCAGATAATTGTTAGCTGTTGTCTTATCTCCTTCCCAAAAAAGAAAAGGTCATCAATAAACATTTTTTTGAATTAAAGGGGTTTCTATCTACATAGACATAGAGCAACTCCCACAAACCCATATCCAGGTTGGCATAGGAAGGTACAAATTTTGTCCTATTACTGTTCCATTTGGAGATAAAAAGTACTCTCAAAAAATAATAATTTATATGGTCAGTATGGTCAGAGATGAACAAAGATGTAACATTAAGTGTAACAAATCTATATGTGCCCTTCCATATTATTTGAGCAAAACTCTTAACAATTGTGCAAAACCTGAATATAACTCAACAAGTTTAGGACTAATGGTTCCAAAAATGAATCATAAAATCAAAGTAGAGCCAGATGATCTAAAGCTCTCTGATCAGATAAGATGATATAAAATGATTTTCCAACAATGCGAGATCCCTCACAGGATTCTAAAAAGGCAGATTTATCTATACTTCAAGGGGCATTCTCTGCATTTCTGGATGTGAAGGAGAGACAAGTCCAGAGAAATATAGCACTTAGAAGAAGTAGGCGGCACACCAAGTATCATTAAAGCCAAAGTAGGAGTTTATTCCAAGCTTGTAGTCGCTACACACACTGACAACAACGGAAGAAGGGGGGCGTGTCCTTACGCGTTTCGTGCCGTGCGGCACTTAGTCATAGAAATATAGCACTGCATGACAGGAGAGTTTTGCTGCATTTACATTTTGTGCTTTGTATTTTATATTACTTTAGACGTCATACTAAATTATATTACATTTAAAATTTGCACTTTTTATTTTGTATTTTAATGCATATAGATTATGTATACAGCTTTGTATTCAGGATTAGGTTTTTACAAATTCTGATTATGCTCTTAAAGTTTCTGTGCAACTTTAATAAATTAGGGTCATACTTTGTATATGTATGTGTATCTTTTACAAATTACATTGCACTTTGTATTTGTTCTATTTAAAATAAAATTGACAGCTTCAGTTTGCAAGGAGCTTGATTACTATCTATGGGCCCAATGAAGAAAGAGTCTCTAGTTAAAAGAGAAATTATAGTGCAGACTTTACATGGGGATGAACTCATTGAATTCTATGAGAAAAGGGGAAGAACTTTGAAGTCCTAAAGAGATGAGAGCGTCATCAGTAGTCTATAAAACAGAAATATAAAATAGGGCACCCCAATAGTGCAGTATCTTTTATGCATCAAACATGTGTTTGGTGTATAGAAAATACTGCACTATTGGGTGTCTTCTTTTCTATTCCTGTTTTATAGACTACTTGCTCATCACCAAGTCATTGGTTTTTGGAGAGGTTGCAACCTGATCCTTTGCTGGACTGTACACTATACACAGAAACCTGGGCAAACTCCCACTTAAGGGATCTTGAGTTTGTGTCACTATACAGTATACCTTTTTTGAGAGTAATTAAAGTTCCACATAAGATTTAGTTAGTGGTGCATCCAGTTAGGAGCATATTGTTTCTTGGATGAATACCAAAGAGATGAGAAATGCCTTCCAAGGAAAGTTATGAGACTTTCTGGGATAAAGAATTTCACAGAGGAGAGAAAAGTTAACATGAGAGCACCTATGAATGATATAAAGTCTCAGTTTACAGCAAATACAAATTAAATTTAAATGTTTTCACTACAACGTAACTTGCTTTTACCTCTAGTTTAGTATATATATATATATATATATATATATATATATATATATTACTTTTCTGTCAGTTAAATAAGTGTATTGTGAATTTTGAGCAAACTTCACTTACATACAGCTGGCGAGGTAAATAAGCAAGACCCGCTTGTGTAAAATGCTTACGGTGATAGAGCTCCAGAGATACCCTGGGAACACCCTTATTCCTCCCACATTCTGAAGCTGTCAATTTTATTTTACAATAGAGCAAATACAAAGTCCAGTGTAATTTGTAAATGATATGCAAAAATAAACAAAGTATGATCCTAATTTGTTAAAGAAGCACAATGTGGGAGATTAGGGTGTGTGGAACTCAGAATGCAGGAACAGATACAAAGAACATTGAAAGTCTTTTTGAAAGCTTTACTGATTGATAAGCAAAAGAACAGTTGCTAGTTCAGATTGAAGATCACAGAAACAGCAAGTTTGAAAATAGGCCCAATGCAGAGTCCAATACAAGGCTTAGAATACTTAGTAGTATGCAGTGACAAAGTCCAGTTGGCAATGGTGATTAAATTGAATAGTAAAGGGTGAGGTTATCAGAGAATACCTGGTAAGTTCAGAAGGCAGAGCTAGTAAGAGGAAGGCAGACACAGGTTTCTCAGCAGGTACATGATACCCAGCGGGTATTGTTGAGACTGTTACGGGATACCAGATAGGTACAGCAGGCACAACTGGTTTGAGGAAGGCTGTCACTGGTATGGTAAATACAGGTTTCTCAGCAGGCACAGGATACCCAGCGGGTACTGTTTGTGAGACTGCCATGGGATACCAGATAGGTACAGCTTCAGGAACAAGGTGAGTGTACACAGGTATTAGGCAAGTCTGTTTGGCTTTCAGGAATCAGGTGAGCATATATAGGTGCCAATTAAGTATTGTTGGTCTCTGGAACAAGGTGAGCATACACAGGTATCAGGTAGGTTTACGTGGTGTCTGGAACAAGGTTAGCATACACAGGTACAAGGAAAGTATGCTTGATCTCTGGAACAATTTGAGCATATTATTATTATTATTATTATTATTATCAGGTATTTGTAGAGCGCCAACAGATTCCGTGCTATAAACAAAGGGTATACAAGATAACATTTACAGGGATCAAATGGGTAGAGGACCCTGCTGAGAGTTGCACTGTTGTAGTCGGCTCCTAGGAAGGTGAACTACAAACAGCTGGGCTCATAGGCTTACATGCTAAGGGGTTCAGGGGACAGCAGTGGGGATAGGAAGGTTAGTGTAGGTTGTAGGCATCCATAAAGAGTACAGTCTTTAGGGAGAGCTTGAAGCTTTCAAAACTAGGGGAGAGTCTTGTAGAGCGTGGCAGAGAGTTCCATAGCATGGGAGCCAGTCTGGAGAAGTCTGGTAAATGGGAATTTGAGGAGGTAACAAGAGTGGAGGAGAGTAGGAGATCATAAGTGGACAAAGGGGGTGGGAGGTACAGTATCTGGAGACAAAGTCTGGTCTCAGATGTAGGGGGGAGCAGTGCAGTTGAGGGCTTTGTATGTCACAGTGAGAATTTTGTGTTAAATCTTGGAGGCAAGAGGAAGCCAGTGAAGAGATTGGCAGAGAGGTGCAGCAGATGAGGAGAGGCATGTAAGGAAGATGAGCATGGCAGAGGCATTCATTATGGATTGTAAAGGAGCAATGTGGCAGCTAGGGAGACCAGAGAGGATGGAGTTGCAGTAGTCGAGGGAAAGGATGAGAGAGTGGATTAAAATTAAAATAGTTGTGCCTTGTGTAAGGAAATATCTAATTTTAGAGATGATTTTAAGGTGGAAGCGGCAGGCTTTAGCCAAGGACTGAATGTGAGGAGTGAAAGAAAGATCTGAGTCAAGTCTGATCCCAAGACATCAAGCATGTAGAGTAGGGGTAATGATGAAGTTATCAACAGTTATAGAGAAATGGGGGGGTGGAGATTTTGGAAGAAGGGGGGAAAATAGTTTTGGAGAGATTTAGCTTGAGGTAGTTATAGGACATTCAAGATAAGATATGAGAGAAACAGTTAGTGACACGGGTTAGCAAGGAAGGAGATAGGTCTAGTGCAGGGAAGTAGATTTGGGTGTCATCGGCATACAAATGATATTGAAACCTGTGGGACTTTATTAAGGAACCTAATGAGGATGTGTAGATTGGGAAGAGAAGGGGACCAAGGACAGATCCTTGTGGTACTCCAACAGAAAGAGGTAACAGGGCAGAGGATGCCCCACAGAAGGCTACACTAAAGGTACGGTTAGACAGCTAGGAAGAGAACCACGAGAGAGCAGTGTTGCAGATGGCAAAGGATTAAAGGGTTTGGAGCAAAATAGGGTGGTTGACAGTATCAAAGGCTACAGACAGATCAAGGAGGATAAGCAGAGAGAAGCGGCCTTTGGATTTTGCTGTAAGTAGGTTGTTTGTAATCTTAAAAATTGAGGTCTCTGTGGAGTGAAGGGGGTGAAAACCAGATTGCAGTTGGTCAAGGAGGGAGTTTAATGTAAGGAAATGGGATAGACGTGCATAAACTAACTTTTCAAGAAGGGAGTAGAGAAATAGGGCGGTAGTTGGATGGGGAGGTTGGATCGAGAGGATAGGTGTGACCAGTGCATGTTTAAGAGATGAGGGAAATATACCAGTGCTAAGGGAGAGGTTGAAGATGTGTGTGAATATAGGGGTAAGGGAAGAAGGGAGGGAGGGGAGTACTTGTGAGGGCATGGGGTCGAAGGGACAGGTAGTGAGACGAGAGGAGAGTATAAGGGCAGAAATTTCTTTCTCTGTAACAGGGGCAAAAGATCTAAGTTTATGGCTATGTGGGTTTTGGATGATTGTGAGTTTTTGAGGGGGTGGGAGACTGGTAGTATGTTGAGAGCTGATTTAATTTCTGATAGAGTCGATTTTGTTGTTGAAGTTGCTGGCAAAATCTTGAGCTAAGAGAGAAGTTATAGTAGGAGGTGGGGGTGGGCAGAGATAAGAGTAGAGAAGTAATTTTGCTTATAGAGATTAAGGGCAGAATAGTAAGAGTTCCGGATGAACTTAAAGTGAAGAAAGTCAACTGAACTCCGAGATTTTCTCCATTGTCGCTCAGCAGTACGGGAACATCTGCATAGGTACCGTGTCAGGGGTGTATGCCAGGGCTGAGGATGAGTGTATGATTTCCGAGCTATGGTAAATGGGGCCAGAGTTTCAAGGACCGATATAAAGGTGGAGTTATAGTGGCAGACAGATTCATTAGGGCTAGAAAAGGAGGGGATGGAAGAGAGGAGAGGTTTGAGAGAGCTAGTGAGCTGTTGCTGATCTAGTGACTTGATTCTTCTGTGAATTTTGGTGTGAGGGGTGGAAGGGGTGGAAGGAGGGAGAGTTGTTGGGAGGGAGGTGATGTTACAAGTGAGGAGATGATGGTCAGAAAGAGGAAAACGGGAGTTGTTGAAGTTCGAGATAGTGCATCGATAGCTGAAGAATACATCAAGGGAGTGACCATCTTTGTAAGTGGGAGAGTCAGTCCATTGAGACAGGCCAAAAGAGGAAGTGAGTTGCAGAGGTTGTTTTGCAGTGGAGGTGGTGGGATTGTCAAGAGGGATGAAGAAGTTGCCAAGAATGAGGGTAGGGGTGCCTGAGGAAAGGAAATAAGGCAGCCAGGCAGCAAAGTAATCTAGAAATAATTTTGGGGAGCCAGGGGGGAGGTCTATGACTGCAACGCGTATAGAAAGGGGAGAGACTCATGTGTGTTTCGAATCAAGAAAATGTGAGGGAAGAGAAGGGTTGTATTTGTTAAAAGGTGCAGCGAGAGGAAAATAAAATACCAACACCACCTCCATGTCTATTACCAGACCTAGCAGTGTGCTGAAGTGAAGACCCCAATGTGACAGTGCAGCAGCAGAAACTGTGTCTGAAGGAGAGAGCCAGGTTTCTGTGAGAGCCAGAATATTGAGAGAGTGGGAGATAAAGAGGTCATTGATAAAAGTGAGCGTGTTGCAAACAGAGCGAGAGTTCCAGAGTGCACAAGTGAAGGAGGTGGTGGCTTTAGATGCAAGATGAATGAAATTAAGGTTATCAGAGTTTTGTTTTTGAAGTTTATTGAAAGTCACACATGGGTGTGCAAGGCTACGAAGTTGTAGGGAACCAGGATTAGGGGAGATGTCACCAGCAGCTAGTATGAGCAAGAGGGAGAGTGACATGAGATGAGATGCAGATTTGCAGTAGTGATACTGTTTTGGGATGAGGTGCAAGGGGGAGAGAGAGTCTTTAGGAATGTGTGAAGTTCATGAATAGAAAAGTAAGGTGAGGTTAAGAGAGAGATTGGCTAATTAACATTAGTGGTGAGGGGGAAGGAGTAATTGAATAAAGTAGTTTGTTATAGAGACAAAAGGTGGCAAAAAGGAATATGAAGATATTGAGCATTTTTACAAAATAGTCAAGCAGTGGATAATACCACAGGTATCAGGTTAGTCTGCTTGGCTTTCAGGAACCAGGTGAGGGTAGACAGGTGCACGGAACGTATGCTTGGTCTCTGAAACAAGGTGAGCATAGACAGGTAGCAGGTAAGTATGTTTTTGATTCACAGGTTGGAAGGCAATAACTCAGCCCAGAGTAAAAGGGTAAAGTGAGCTATTATAAGAACTCCCACAATTGAGTCCTCCAGGTGGGAGTTCCTGTAATTAAGATGTGGCCCTTTTAAATCTAGGCAACACATGCCTAGAGAGCTGCAGCCACAGCTGAAGGTAGACCAGAGATGGAAGCTGCTGCTCTAGGCGTTTGCCGAGACTGGAGGCGCCAGACTGGGAGCTCCCAGTGAGTCCCCCTATACAAAGAAACTCTTAAAGTATAATCATAATTTGTGAAATCACTGCTGTATACTTAATCTAAATGCATTACAATACAAAATAGAAAGTCCAAAGCTGAGGGGGACAGAGCCAGCTATCTATGGAGCGGTTGCATGTTTGAGCTGCTCCTCATCGGCAAGAAGCTAATCTATCTTATCTTCATCAAATCATAAGGGATAATGACCACAATGATAAGGCAACTGTATGTGCTCATTATGCTCCCAATTGGGATGAGTAACGCTTTTCCAGTTCACTTTTGGATCCCGGTCTCTTCTTAAGCAGTTTGTGAAGTCAGGCAGGCGCCATTTTGGAACTATGATGCAGCGCTTTTTAAATATTCCTTCTGGCCCTGTTATACATTTGACAGCCATTTTCCAACTATTTTCTTACCTACTTCACTGAGTGTGATTACGTTTGAGTGGACAGCATTTGAATCCTTCAGACAAAGGGCTCTTCTCTTACCCAGGGCATATCCACATAGACAAGTCTGCACAACAAGCATGGCGACTTACTTGTCAATCATTGAAGAACTGCGCTGCTTGCTCGACAGACATCATGCTGCACTTGCAGAGACACTGTGCTGGACATTTAGTCAAGAGGACTCGCAGACTGCTGCGCATACAACCTCCCTTGATTATGTTCCGGTGGAGTTTGGGAGCGGCGGCGCTCTGTGGCCCCGGCACTCACTGTCCGTTTCCCTGGGATTCCAGAGTGACTTAATGGTTGGGAAATGGCAATCTAAATTTCAGAGCAGTGAAACAGTAACTCAGATTTGACACAGTCTTCTTCTCACTTACCTACCATTTCCCGTGTTGGCCCAGATGTCTGGTGTCCTCGGATCGGTGAAGACCATGGGAAGTGGTTATGCTCTGCATACAAGATATTTCTGGCTGTCGGCTCGGTGTATACTACCACCCGTTCAACAGCCCAGCAGCCACCACCACTATGTGCATTTTCTGAATCTGCAGTTGGATCCTGGAGGCATACCTTTAACGAATACCCTGAGGGGATTACAGCCTCCCAAGAGTTTAGACAGTGGCTATAGAGTGGGTCCTTACCTGCAAGAGTCTCACAAGGAATGTTGTATGATATATGTGGGACTGTTTTGATTGGTAAAATGAACGGTGGCAACTGAGACTGTTCTCAGAACACTTACTGAATGTTCTAAAGCGGTTATGTTGGTTAGTGTTTTTTTATACAGGTAATAGTTCATCTATTTATCTACAGCCCAGATCCCTCTCAATTATCTTTGTATACCAATGGAGAGTGGAGACAAGGCTAAGATGTTAATGTTACTTTAGTAAGGGCTCCTCTACTATATATACACTTTACTTTTTTATAGTTACAGTCACCTCCCTTAACAAATAATCTATATAGGTTTTGTAGTAGCCTACTATGTATTGAATCAGTCTCTGCCCTCTTATTACTTAAAGACAAACTGCTTTATCCCTATAATAATTACTAATTCTGGAATCTAGTTTACTATTCTACGCTATGTGTTGTTCTCTACCAATCTAGTATACATTAATATAGGAGCATATATATAGGAGACTACTATATGATATCCATTGTTCCTATCTACATATTATTACATGTAGTTGTATTCACCTTGGCTGATCCCCCAAATCTTGCATAGTCTCAACAATTAAACTATTCAACCACTCATAGGATCATCTATACCAGCGATTCAGGCTAGTCAAGCAATTTATCATGGCATCTAACATATTGGTAGCTATTAATGAGATCTACTTCTTTGCTACATTTAGCCTCTCACCTTACTCTATTGAGACAGGGAACACTATCTTATATTCCCCATGCTACACTGTTTGATGGCAATGTGATAAGTCTGACTGAAATTGTCCACAGAAACAAGTGTTGCAGACAATTTTAGTGAGCTAGTGTTGTCTATACCAGCGGTCGCCAACCAGTGGTCCGTGGACCACTGGTGGTCCACGAGAAGATGTCGGTGGTCCTTGACACAATCAAGCAGGAATTAATCTCCTCTGATGGTTTCACCCCCTTCGCGCCGCAACTCCCTACAGTGCCTGGCTGGACATCAGTGAAAACTGATGGAGGAGGAGTTAAATTACAATCTCCCTAAGCATGTTGCATAGTACTGTGCAACTTGCCTAACTAGATTGTATTTTTAACTCCTCCCGCCTGCCACTGCTCAGAGGAAGATGCTTCCATTCTAAAGCTAGCAGAGGTTGGTATAGTCTTGGCTTGAAATAATAGAATTAAAGTATATTAAAAAAAGAAAATCTTAAAAAAAAAAAATTCTCTCATATTTCATTTATTTTCTTCCCTTTACCTGTCTCTTTGTAGTTGTTTTCCTAATTCCTTCAGATGGACTTACATCACTGTTTGTCTTCCTCCCTTCCATCTTATTTTATTTAAATTAAATATTAATTATTTTTCATTCAGGTGGAATGGCGTACAAAGCCATTCCACCTGAATTCCAGTAATTGCCATCCAGCAGATCAGCCATATCCCACCAGTATTATAGTAATTGCCAGTAACATCAGTCGTGGTTAGCTCACATCCATATTGAGAGCTTTCTGATATAAATTTAATTTATGACTCCAATGTCTGTCCATGATCATAAGTAGTTTTGAATAATTAAACTGGAAAGGTAACTTGAAAGTCTTGTGGTCCTTTTAAACATATTCTTTTTTCCCCACTTTCTGCCTCTCTGTTTCCAGCTCAAAAGTTGGCACTCCCCTTCATCTGTCATTTGGAAGTATTCTCTCAATTCTGTCATTCAGTTAGTTACTTCCAAAAAATAATTCTTAAAAATATATACATAATGTAAACTTAGCTATGGTTATACTAGTTATGTACAGTATGTGTTTTTATATATATATATATATATATATATATATATATATATATATATATATACACACACACATACATACACACACACACATTATAGAGGTTTGTACCTTTTAAAAAAAAATCATGATAGTGGTCCACGGGATTTAAAATTGTGAGTTTAGTGGTCCTTGAGGTCCAAAAGGTTGGCGACTCCTGGTCTATACTACTCATTTATATACTAGTCCGGCTAGATGGCTTTTACATAATGAGGCTAAATGTTAGAATGTTTACCACTTACATGCATACCTCACTTAACTACTATACATTATATATTCCTGTTAACTGAGCTTATTTGAGATAACTTAGGTCATGTAGTAACCTATATGTTAATTTACTATGCAGCATTTATGTTCACTAGGTAAAGAGAGAACATACAAAGTCGTTTCTGTGAGGTTTGTGTAGCTTTTTATTGTGGTAGTTCCCTAATAACTGATATAGCCACCTGTTGCTGAGTACAGGGCCCATACCCAGTTGGCAGGGTTGGTTCAAGAGAGAAGAAAATAATTTTCTTTTTTATATTTACAGTTAGAATTTCATTCTCTATATAACAATAGCACAGACCTAATGTATTTCCCTTTCACAGATGTTGACGTATACTCCCGAGCCTTATCTTTATTTATTTTTTTCGGTATAGTCAACCTCACGTTTACCTTGAACTAATATAAGCTACATTTAAATATATTATACCAGCTCAGAAACAGTCTCAAAATTTATTTAGAGGTCATTTCTACTCTGATTATCGCCCATTAATCTCCAGTATTTAAACATATATAATGCAACAAGCTTATAGTACTCCTTCTGCTAATAGGCATTATAAAAGCTTGCTCCTATCTTTCTTTATACTATGGCTGGTCTCCTACCCCCCCCCATATGTTAAACTCTGGCATATGTGAGTATGTCTAGAATGTCCTGTGCAGTTTCCCTTGTAAAATACTGCATATACAATCATATTTTATATTTAACTTTTTACTAGTTTTATATATGCTCCCTTAATTTAAGTCAATAATTCTTTGCACCACAGGTTTTATAATCAATGTATTGTTTCAATATTTGTTTGTACTGCAACAAAGGGAAGAATGGTTGATTCAGATATTACATTCTAATTTCATACTCAAGTTTGAGTGGCTCCTGTTTGCGTTTTAAGTCTGAATTTTCTGCAAGCTCTTACATATGGGTGTTAAAGGGACACTGTACCCAAAATTTTTCTTTTGTAATTTAGAAAGAGCATGCAATTTTAAGCAACTTTCTAATTTACTCCTATTATCAATTTTTCTTCGTTCTCTTGCTATCATTATTTGAAAAAGAGGGCATCTAAGCTTTTTTTGGTTTCAGTATTCTGGACAGCACTTTTTTATTGGTGGATGAATTTATCCACCAATCAGCAAGGACAACCCAGATTGTTCACCAAAAATGGGCCGGCATCTAAACTTACATTCTTGCATTTCAAATAAAGATACCAAGAGAATGAAGAAAATTTGATAATAGGAGTAAATTAGAAAGTTGCTTAAAATTTCATGCTCAATCTGAATCACAAAAGAAATTTTTTTGGGTACAGTGTCCCTTTAAGGAAGCATCTTTTGACTCTCTACGTTATATAAGTAATATACATCTTCAGTACATTTCAAAGCAAGAAAAATTTGAAAATGTGAGGTTTAGTTTTTTTTATACAAATTTAAATCTTGTTGTGATGATATTGATATGACTTTATATTTGCAGCATTATGCCTGTTTTGATTTTTTCTTTTCTGTAGTCACACATCCTTGAAATATCGCATGTATGTTGTATCTTATATTTAACCTCAATAAAAATTCTAAAGCTTAAATGTAATTAAACCTAAAGGACCCTATCTTGAGTGTGAAGAAATATAAAATATAAAGCCCAAAAGTAAATGTAACACAATGCTCATGTTATGCAGTGCTATACTGCAAAGGGATTGTCTCTATTTTACATACATAAATGCAGAAAACACCCCCTAGATAAGTGCAGCAAAATTTGCCTTTCTAGAACCTTGTGAGATATCCATCTGAATGGTGAGCTTTATGACGGCATCTTTCTTCTTTCTGAGACTTCAAAGTTCCGCCCTTTTTCTTATAGCATTCAGTGAGTTCAGCCCCTGTGAAGTATGCACTATAATTTCTCTTTAAGCAGTAGAATATTTGATCATTAGGCACTAAGAGAACATATCCCTGATATAATAGGCCCTTCCTGGTGGATGACATATATCTTTGTGCAGTTTAGGCAAAAAGTAAAAATATGGGAATAATAGGAGACTGTAGTAAAATATATTCCTTATAGAATGTGTTATAATGCCCCAGAGAAAGCAACCCACACAAAATGCCCCTAAACTCTTCAGTGAGTCAGGTTATGTGTTAAACGGGTATAAACTTCAGTATCACTAAGTTATCAAAAATAAAGTACACCCTGTCCATACCATTGAGGTATATACTTATTATTTTTATCATTTATTCATAAAGCGCCAGCAGATTAAGCAGCGCTATGGAAAGAATAAAACATTACAGGGATGCATTACATACACAAACAAGTACAATAGGAGTACATTACAGTTGTAGGTGCAATAATTGAGTTATACAAAAAGAGAGGAATGCCCTGCCCTTGAGCACAATCAGTAGTAGTTCACTTTAAATACAAAGTGGTCTACAGGTAGAAAGGCTCTCAAGCTTACAATCTAAAGGAGAGGGAATGGACACAAAAGGTGAGGGAGAAGGGAAATAAGTCTGATATAAGGAAGGGTAAATGGAGAGTGAATGATGAATTGGTGGGAAAAAAAATTGTACATCGATCTTAATTAGCTTCCACTGACCTTTTGTGTTACCAATCCTGGCATGGTATAATGTGTTATCTACATAGTATTTAAGTTTTAATCATCTATATATATATATAAATTATGAGCACTAATTTTGTTTATTAATCTTTGAGTTGAGACCATTTTTCTATTTGAAATGATATTGCATGATTCATTAAGTAGTTACATCCTTTTCATTTATAACTAATCTTTCTCCCATTTGCTGGAGGAGAGCAGCCTATTTTAGCACAATTGTGTCTTTTAAAGAACAGAACTATCCTGAAGCATATTAGTCTCATCCCACCTAAAAATGCCAGGCATACCTACTCTGTAAAAGGAACATAGCAACCCCAGACATGTCAGCCTGGATGTGCAAAAAAAAAAAGAAGCAAGAAATTCGTACTTAAAAGTATAAAATACAAAGCGTAATTGTTGTTTTTTTCGTAAAATGGGCTGAACATGGGTGTTCCATGGGCGTATATGAAATTTTCTCTCAAATCCCAGGATAAACATTTTTGCACTACAGTTCTTACTCGGCTAGATTACGAGTTTTGCGTTATGGCTCCTAACGCTGCTTTTTCACTACCGCTGCTATTACGAGTCTTGTAGGTATAGCTGTACCGCACACTTTTTTGGCCGTAACGCAACGTAAGTACCGCACCTTTCATAAAATAATTTGTCAATGGGACTTCCATAGTGCCGGTATTACGAGTTTTGCCTGTCCGGCCAAAAAGTGAGAGGTACAGCCTATACCGACCGTCAAGATTCGTACAGCCATCTAAAGTCAGTAGTTATGAGTTTTACGCTACAAAACTGTAGTATAAAACTCATAACTAAAGTGTTACAAAGTACACTAACAACCATAAACTACCTATTAACCCCTAAACTGAGGCCCTCCCGCATCGCAAATACTAAAATAAAATTATTAACCCCTAATCTGCCGCACTCCCACATCGCAAACACTATTTAAATATTATTGCCACCACTATAATAAACATACTAACCCCTAAACTGCTGCACTCCTGCATTGCAAACACTATTTAAATATTATTAACCCCTAATCTGCTGCCCCCAATGTCGTTGCCACTATACTAAAGTTATTAACTCCTAAACCTAACCCTAAGGCTAACACTAACGTAACCCTAACCCTAACACCCACTAACTTTAGCCTAATTAAAATAATTAAAAATAAAAATTACGATTAATACCTAAATTATTCCTATTTAAAACTAAATAAATACTTAGTGCAACAGGAAAAAACGGCTACAGGGCTACAAACCTACTCAATCCAATGAATAAAAGGGGACAGCATAAAAAAAGTTGTAAAAGTAAAAAGGCTTTATTGTGTAACACTTAAAAACAAGTAGAGCCGTAGCTCAAAAAAGCATACACTGACAAAAGGGGTAACAGTGCAGCACAGCAGACATGTTTCGTGTGTCCTCAGCACACTTGTTCACTGCTATATGATTGCTGCCACTGTTACTCCTATTTAAAGGAACAACACACATTAATTAAAAACAAAAATTAACCCCTTATTGTCCTGTTGAATTAAGTATGTTAGGCTAAACTAATGACAGAATAACATTGGGTACAGAGAGGGAGTTCAAGCAGCTAGATTATAAACAAAATAGTGTATTGTACAACAAATATTCAATAAAAATCTAAACTGGCTCAATTAAGAACAGCTTAAAAAGAATAAGTATGTATATACATTTGTATGTGTTCTCAACTCATGCTACTGCTGACTCATATTAGAGGTACCTTAAATAGATTTGAGGAAGGGGATACAGATATAGACAAATTCCTAATTGTGAGAGTGCAACATAACCTAATGTACCCATAGTCCCTAGTTACTAAGCCCTAGATTTAATATGTTATATTTTGGTGAACAGTTATAATACACTATTGTTGGCTATATGCACTACTAGTTTTTGAAAAATGGTATAATTGTACAGGGTATCACCTTGGTATAACAAAAGAGGAAATGTAGTGCTTGGATTAGATAAAAAGATTGACATCGCTTTCTTTATTAATGCCATATGGATGTCTGGTGTTAAGTAGAAAAATCCATTGGGCTTCCTTATAGTCCAGCCTTTGGATTCTATCACCACCCCTTTTATGTGGTGGTACATGGTCAAACCTTTGAAACCCAGTGTCAAATACTAGAGCACAGACTCTTGCAAAGAGACTATCCTCTACCATTGTTGAGGCAAACCAAAGAAGAAGTGGAAAAAATTCCAAGAGAAAATTTGTTAGTGTACAAACATTTGGCCACCGATACAAATTTGGCACAGATAGCTACGGAGGGTTGCAGATATGTAGCAAGAAAAAGTAAGACTATTGGAAATATTATAGCACCCTCCGATCTCGCAAGTGCCAATACACGTACTTGGCTCCCACAAAGGTTTGGCTTTTTCAAATGTAGGACACAAAGGTGCAAAACCTGCAGACATGTAGTGGAAGGGGCAAATTTTACCTCCACATCAACAAGTCGCACATACAATATTAGATTCAACCTCAATTGTAAATCCAATCATGTGATTTACCTGCTGACCTGCAGGGGGGTGTAATATACAATATGTCGGGAAAACCAAATGACTTGTTAGGGACAGAGCCCAGGAACATGTTAGGGATATAGAAGACGCAGATATCTTTACCCCCGTAGCCAGACACTTTAAATCTGAACACTCGGGCAATGCTGCCCTTTTGTCCATACAGGCAATTGACCATGTACCACCACATAAAAGGGGTGGTGATAGAATCCAAAGGCTGGACTATAAGGAAGCCCAATGGATTTTTCTACATAACACCAGACATCCATATGGCATTAATAAAGAAAGCGATGTCAATCTTTTTATCTAATCCAAGCACTACATTTCCTCTTTTGTTATACCAAGGTGATACCCTGTACAATTATACCATTTTTCAAAAACTAGTAGTGCATATAGCCAACAATAGTGTATTATAACTGTTCACCAAAATATAACATATTAAATCTAGGGCTTAGTAACTAGGGACTATGGGTACATTAGGTTATGTTGCACTCTAACAATTAGGAATTTGTCTATATCTGTATCCCCTTCCTCAAATCTATTTAAGGTACCTCTAATATGAGTCAGCAGTAGCATGAGTTGAGAACACATACAAATGTATATACATACTTATTCTTTTTAAGCTGTTCTTAATTGAGCCAGTTTAGATTTTTATTGAATATTTGTTGTACAATACACTATTTTGTTTATAATCTAGCTGCTTGAACTCCCTCTCTGTACCCAATGTTATTCTGTCATTAGTTTAGCCTAACATACTTAATTCAACAGGACAATAAGGGGTTAATTTTTGTTTTTAATTAATGTGTGTTGTTCCTTTAAATAGGAGTAACAGTGGCAGCAATCATATAGCAGTGAACAAGTGTGCTGAGGACACACGAAACATGTCTGCTGTGCTGCACTGTTACCCCTTTTGTCAGTGTATGCTTTTTTGAGCTACGGCTCTACTTGTTTTTAAGTGTTACACAATAAAGCCTTTTTACTTTTACAACTTTTTTTATGCTGTCCCCTTTTATTCATTGGATTGAGTAGGTTTGTAGCCCTGTAGCCGTTTTTTCCTGTTGCACTTTGTACTTTCATCACGCCTGGACAGAGGCGTGTCGGCTGGGCTCCCTACTTCCGGATTTCCTACACAGTCTGCACGGAGGAGCGGAACGGACGTGACACACTGTTACCTCTCAGACACGCTGAAGTGACGCTGCTCAGTGAAAGGACCCCGGACCCTCGCAGGAACGGTAAGCGCCACACTAGTGGAAATTTCTAAATAAATACTTACCTGTAAAATAAAAGCTAAGCTAGCTACAATATAACTAATAGTTATATTGTATCTAGCTTAGGTTTTATTTCTATTTCACAGCTAAGTTTGTATTTATTTTAACTAGGTTGATTAGTTAGTAAATAGTTATTAACTATTTACTAACTACCTAGTAAAAATAAATACAAATTTACCTGTCAAATAAAACCTAACCTGCCTTACACTAAAACCTAAAATTACACTAAAATTAAATAAATTACATTAATTAAATACAATTAACTAAATTACAAAAAAAATAAACACTAAATTACACAAAATAAAAAAGAAATTATCAAATATTTAAACTAATTACACCTAATCTAATAGCCCTATCAAAATAAAAAGCCCCCCCAAAATAAAAAAAACCCTAGCCTACACTAAACTGCCAATAGCCCTTAAAAGGGCCTTTTGCAGGGCATTGCCCCAAAGAAATCAGCTCTTTTACCTGTAAAAAATAAATACAAACAACCCCCAACTGTAAAACCCACACAACCAAACCCCCCAAATAAAATCCTATCTAAATAAACCTAAGTGTAATTTGATTTGTAATTTCCCTCCATTGCAAACTATTTACCTGGCCGACAGCTCTCATTATTTGTTTAGGAGACATCTCGCCACTCGCAGGGAAAACCCCTTTTTTTTTATAGAATTCCATGAGGGCTGCCCCTGCGAGTGTTGGTGTGGAAAACCATATCTAGATTTGCAAACATTATAGAATTGACCCCTTAGGGAGGACTTTTCCAGGGTCAAAATATGCATATATACAGAGAGAGAAACACTCTAGGCCGTAATGTACATTTGGAGGGTTTCCCTGGTATTTCAGTGCTAGACTGCCCTTTTTAGTCAGGCCCACACTAATATACTGCAGGAAAGTTTGTTTCTCTCTGAAAGTGACATGGTGGGCAAAAGGAGGCTGCTCCTGGGGTATTTACTAGCCATACAACAAGCTATTAATTGCCCTGTTGAGTGCTTCTCCCTATTTGTGTATGTATAGATCTACGTTTTGCTAATTGGTGGATGACCTTGGACATAACCGTTTATCTTCCCCTGTTACACCTCACTGCTTACTTTTCATTTGTTACGCTACCATGACCCTGGATCTCTTGACTTTGATTAAACTTTAGCTGCCTATCAATCTGGTTCATATGACTTGGCCAAGCCTTATAAGCAACAATAGCCTAGTTCCTAGTATGCCTTTTCATACATCATTTTTTGGTAAATTTGATAAATCATTTCAAATTCGAAGCCATCACAGTTAGAGCATTAAGAAACAAATTCCAGCTAAATTAAGATAACATGGGACTATAAATCAAATACTTAACATTGGGCTGTCAAAACCCCCTATTCCAGTCTCTCCATAAAGAATTGAGGGAGAATGGTGTTATTCTGTAAACCTTTACTTTTTATATTCACATCCATCCTCTTGAAACTACTTATAATCAGACAGCTTA
Source organism: Bombina bombina (assembly GCF_027579735.1). Lineage (NCBI taxonomy): Eukaryota > Metazoa > Chordata > Amphibia > Anura > Bombinatoridae > Bombina > Bombina bombina. Next base: position 563,843,281 of record NC_069504.1, read on the forward strand.
AAATCACTTACTAGACATACAACTAATTTGAACAAACAATTTTGCATCCTTGATTTAAAAAAAAGAGAATATATATATATATATATATATATATATATATATATATATAGTATATATTATTATTATTATTATACTTTATTAATGAAGCGCCAACATATTCCACAGAGCTGTCCAAGGATACAATTCATTTAAATAAAACAATATAAAACTTGTAATAGACAGGACAAAATTTACAAACACAGACAGGAGGAATTGAGAGCCCTATTCCTGTGGGAATTTACAATCTAGAAGGGAGGTTGAGAAACAGGAATTGAGTACTGCAAGATTGACAAAGATGTTAATACAGAGTTAGATAAGGGAAATGTTGTTAGGTAAGTGAAATTAATTTATTATTGAGTTGGGTGGTAGGCTTCTCTGAACAGAAAAGTCTTCAGAGTGCATTTAAAGGAAGAAAAATTAGGGCAAAGCCTGACAGCACGAGGGAGCGTGTTCCAGAGGGTAGGTGCTGCACGACAGAAGTCCTGCAGTCTAGCATGAGAAGAGGTGATAGTCGGAGCAGGTCATTGTTGGCTCGCATAGTGGTGCAGCAGATACAGAGCGACGGGAAAGGTGGATCAGCCTGGCAGAGGCATTTAGGATGGATATTTTTATATATATATATATATATATATATATATATATATATATTTACACAGTTGTAATCAAAATTATTCAACCCCATTACAAATCTCAACAGCTCAACACAACAAATCAAAATTATTCAACCCAGATTGCAAATCAGGTTTATTGTCAAAATTTACAGACTTTCAACTGTTTGCAATAAACAAATCAAGCAAAAGCAATTAAAATAGCTCAACACAACAAATGCTTCAAGTGGATTCCCCAAATTCAACTGAAAATGCAACTTTTAATTAATTCTGCTGTCTCAAAATTATTCAACCCCCTGAGTAGAATCCCTCACAACAACAAAAATATGCAAAAGAGGTGTTGTCTCAAGCACACCCAATGAAACTAATTAAGGGCTTCATTAGTTGCGCCAGGTGTGTTTGAGCTAGAAAACATGAAATACCTGAACTGGCTAGGGGTTTGTCACGTTTAACTGCATGTTAGAAATATGGCTACATCAAAAGAAGGGTCCAAAAAGTTAAGAGAAGAGATTATTGCCCTTCACAAAGAAGGAACAGGATATAAAAAGATAACGAAGGCACTGAATGTTCCTAGAGACACCGTTGGAAGCATAGTTCGGAAATTCAAGGAACAGTTGTTACACTACATGGATGGGGCAGAAAAGGGAATCTATCAATGGCTGCAACCAGATTTCTGAGAAGGCAGGTTGAGAATTGCCCTTGAGTGGCTGCAAAAGATCTGCAGCAAGACTTGGTGGCAACAGGCACTGAGGTTTCAGTTTGCAAAATAAGGCGCATACTAAGCGCAGAAGATTTTTTCATGCCAGAACTCCAAGACGTACATCACTACAGATCCAAAAGCACAAGAAAAGTTGGCTCCAATATCCTCAAAACCATATAAATAAGCCACAGAAGTTTTGGGATTCTGTTCTGTGGAGCAATGAAACAAAACTGGAACTTTTCGTTTCGGCCCGATGGATCAGCGGTATGTCTGGAGGAAGAAAAATGAAGCATACGCTGAAAAGAACACTCTGCTTACAGTTAAGCATGGTGGTGGCTCGATGATGTTCTGGGGCTGCTTTACATCCTCTGACACTGGAAACCTGCAGCGTGTGGAAGGAAAGATGGATACATTGAAGAATCAGGAAATCCTAGGAGAAAACGTCATGCCGTCTGTTAGGAAGCTAAAGCTTGGGTGTCATTGGACCTCCCAACAGGACAATGATCCCAAGCATACCTCAAATTCCCCCAAGGCTTGGCCATTAAAGTCACCTGACTTTGAACCCCATAGAAAATCTCTGGTGGGATGTGAAGATGGTGGTTGCAGCATGCAAATCTAAGAATATTACTGAACTGGAGGCCATTGCTCATGAGGAATTGGCTAAGATTTCTCATGGACTATGCCAGAAGCTGGTGTCTAGTTATGCATCTCATTTCCAGCAGGTCATAACAGCAAAAGGGTGCTCTACAAAGTACTAAAGATGCTTGCCATGAAGGGGTTGAATAATTTTGAGACTGCAGAATTCATTAAAAGTTGCATTTTCAGTTGAATTTGGGGAAACCACTTGAAGCATTCGTTGTGTTGAGCTATTTTAATTGCTTTTGTTTGATTTGTTTATTGCAAACAGTTGAAAGTCTGTAAATTTTGACAATAAATCTGATTTGCAATCTGGGTTGAATAATTTTGATTACAACTGTATGTATATATATATATATATATATATATATATATATATATATATATATATATAAGAAGAAATCCTGACTGACTGACTCATAAACGCCCGGCTCAAACCGTTTAACCTAGGAACGTGAAATTTGGAAGGTACGTTGTTTTTAGCATGTAGGCACCCACTAATGGAGGACTTTTGGAAATTATGTAAAAAGGGTGAGGTGAATTTTGATGATACAGACGTGAAAATTGGTATTTAGACTCTCCTTTAAAAATAAACAGGTGTTTTATCAATTACTAAAAATCCCCTCAAAGTGTGTGAAAATGGGGGGGTTATGAGAATACCTATGTTTCAAAAACTGAAGATGTTACAGACAAGAAAATTGGTATTTAGATTCTCCTTTAAAAATAAATAAACACTTATTTTACTATTTCCCGAAAATCCACTTAAGGGGGATGAAAAGGGGGGGGAGGGATTTATGAGGATTCCAATATCTCAAAAACCAAAGATGTTATGGATGTGAAAATTGGTATTTACTTTCTAATTAAAAAATAAAGAAACACGTGTTTTACCATTTCCCAAAAATCCACTTAAGGGGAATGAAAGGGTGGGGGGGATTTATGAGGATACCTTTATCTCAAAAATCGAAGATGTTAGAAAAGTAAAAATTATAATTTAAAATCTTTATTATAAAGTAAGTTTACATGCCACATTTCTCGCTCCTAAAATTCTTAAGATATGGATATCACTAAAAAAATGAATACACTTTTTTTACATCTGACAGTTGAGTAATAATATATAATTACAATTTAAAATTAAAGTAATTGTAAAGAGAATAATAACATATTTTTGATGTGGCGCGCAATTTATTTTTTGCTCGCACACTAACAATGCTGGTAGTAAACTAACGTAGACGGGTTATCACGAATACTACAAGTTGAAAGTAAAAGGTTAGGATACCGCAGACACGTTTACTATATCTGCTGAGCCAATGAGAAAAACAGTCATATGTGTGTAGACAATTACCAGCTAGCTCCCAGTAGTACATTGCTCATAGCATCAGAATCAAGCCACTTTTATTCTGAATTTGATATCCCTTTCATCTTTTAGTAAACAAAAACAGCTACATTACAGTGAGCTTTCTGGTTGTGTCATATATACATGCTATAGGAAGTGGGCTTTTGATTGATTAGATTTCTTTACACTCTTTCTTTATATTCTAGATTTAATTATTTATTTTCGAAAGATAAATTTTAATTAACTGTTCACATAAATAATAATTAATATCTAAATTAAAATAATATGTGACAATATAAGGGTAAATAATATAAAAATAATAACAGTACAGCATTGGCAGTGGTCTATCAATGATCGAATGCATTCAGTTACATGAACTAGTCTGGCTTCAGAGTAAATCGGCCCACTAAACATACGCCAACACACATTTCAATTAGACCTCACTTGGGGCTTCTTCTGGTTCTGTTAAAGGTAAAGGCACTGGGGCCGATTTATCATGGCCCAAATGGGGCCGCATACTCCTGTTTCAGTGTGAGCCTTCCGACTCGCCGGAAACAGGAGTTAAGAAGCAGCGGTCTTAAGACCACTGCTCCTTAACTCGTACGCCTCCTCTGAGGTGGCTGACATCAATCCGCCCAATCTCATATGATCGGGTTAATTGACACCCCCTGCTAGCGGCTGATTGGCCGCTAATGTGCAGGGTTGACATTGCACGAACAGTTCACCAGAACTGCTTGTGCAATGATAAATGCCAACAGCGTATGCTGTCTGCATTTATCAATGTCTGGCGGACATGATTCGCTACAGCGGATCATGTCTGCCAGACACTTTATAAATCGTCTTCACTGTATTGAAACCATCTGCTGAACTGTGGTATGAATGAATTTAAGTAGTATGTTGCCTAGAAGCTACCAAATTTGTTTTGGCTACCACCTTGAGAACTTATGCCATAGGTTTGCCACTGCTGCCCTAGGTTTTTCTAAATACACCTTTCAGTTATTATACTATTTGTTAAATAAAACAAAAGATTAATAAATTCCAACACATATAAATTGAAGCACAAAACAGGGCGGCGCCTCATGTGTAACCAAAACAAGATGCAGAAAAAGTATAGATCAAAGCCAAAAGGGTACTCACATTTGGCAATATCACACCTATGTGCTGGTAGTAGCAGGGTGATATCTCTGGGTGTATTAGCTCACCCGCTCTCTCGTTGTTAGCTGGATCCCAGGCCAGGTGCAAGGCTTGCCTCAATACGATGTTCCAATAGGGAGACAAATAGGTGCTATCACTATGCTCAAGTTAGAAATGGTTTATTTAACCCCTTAATGACCGAGGACGTGCAGGGTACGTCCTCAAAAAAAAGGCAGTTAACGCCTGAGGACGTACCCTGCACGTCCTCGGTGTGGAAAGCAGCTGGAAGCGATCCTGCTCGCTTCCAGCTGCTTTCCGGTTATTGCAGTGATGCCTCGATATGGAGGCATCCTGCAATAACCATACATGGCCATCCGATGCAGAGAGAGCCACTCTGTGGCCCTCTCTGCACCGGACATCGATGGCCGGTATCGTTGGTGGGTGGGAGCCGAATTGGGAGGCGGGTGGGCGGCCATCGGTGTTGCGCGTGACGTCACGGGGGGCGGGATCGGGATCGGGACCGTCGGGGGCGCGCACGGGCGCGCGCGCGTGCACGGAGGGTGGCGGGCGGGCGCGTGCACGGGGCGGGAGCGGGTGGGAACCGCTACACTACGGAAAATCTTTTCATAAAATCTGCCTAATCTTGTTTGTGCAAAAGCACAAAAAGCTATCGTGGAGGGGTGGGGGGGTTGGTTTGTGTGTGGGGAAGCTAAACTTTCAATAAATGAAAAAAACAAACCATTTTTTTTTTCTAAACTGGGTACTGGCAGACAGCTGCCAGTACCCAAGATGGCGCCCATTAAGTTAGAGTGGGAGGGGATAGAGCTGTTTGGGGGGGGGATCAGTGAGGTTGGGGGCTAAGGGGGGATAGTACACAGCAGCATATGTAAATATGCTTAAAAAATCATTAAAAAAAAATATATATAGCTTTTATTTTAGTACTGGCAGACTTTCTGCCAGTGCTTAAGATGGCGGGGACAATTGTGGGGTGGGGGAGGGAAGAGAGCTGTTTGGGAGGGATCAGGGGGTCTGATGTTTCAGGTGGGAGGCTGAGCTCTACACTAAATCTAATATTAACCCTGCAAGCTCCCTACAAGCTACCTAATTAACCCCTTCACTGCTAGCCATAATACACGTGTGATGCGCAGCGGCATTTAGCGGCCTTCTAAATACCAAAAAGCAACGCCAAAGCCATATATGTCTGCTATTTCTGAACAAAGGGGATCCCAGAGAAGCATTTACAACCATTTGTGCCATAACTGCACAAGCTGTTTGTAAATGATTTCAGTGAGAAACCTAAAATTGTGAAAAATTTTACGTTTTTTTTAATTTGATCGCATTTGGCGGTGGAATGGTGGCATGAAATATACCAAAATGGGCCTAGATCAATACTTGGGGTTGTCTACTACACTACACTAAAGCTAAAATTAACCCTACAAGCTCCCTACATGCTCCCTAATTAACCCCTTCACTGCTGGGCATAATACACGTGTGGTGCGCAGTGGCATTTAGTGGCATTCTAATTACCAAAAAGCAACACCAAAGCCATATAAGTCTGCTATTTCTGAACAAAGGGGATCACAGAGAAGAATTTACAACCATTTGTGCCATAATTGCACAAACTATTTGTAAATAATTTCAGTGCGAAACCTAAAGTTTGTGAAAAAAATTGTGAAAAAGTGAACGTTTTTTTTTATTTGATCGCATTTGGCGGTGAAATGGTGGCATGAAATATACCAAAATTGGCCTAGATCAATACTTTGGGTTGTCTACTAAAAAAAAATATATACATGTCAATGGATATTCAGGGATTCCTGAAAGATATTAGTGTTCTAATGTAACTAGCGCTAATTTTGAAAAAAAAGTGGTTTGCAAATAGCAAAGTGCTACTTGTATTTATGGCCCTATAACTTACAAAAAAAGCAAAGAAGATGTAAACATTGGGTATTTCTAAACTCAGGACAAAATTTAGAAACTATTTAGCATAGGTGTTTTTTGGTGGTTGTAGATGTGTAACAGATTTTGGGGGTCAAAGTTAGAAAAAGTGTTTTTTTTTTCAATTTTTCCTCATATTTTATAATTTTTTTATAGTAAATTATAAGATATGATGAAAATAATGGTATCTTTAGAAAGTCCATTTAATGGCGAGAAAAACGGTATATAATATGTGTGGGTACAGTAAATGAGTAAGAGGAAAATTACAGCTAAACACAAACACCGCAAAAATGTAAAAATAGCCTTGGTCCCAAACGGACAGAAAATGGAAAAGTGCTGCGGTCATTAAGGGGTTAAAAACAACACATTAAAACAAAAGCAGTGAGAGGTATAGGGGTGTCCAAGTTTTAACCCCTGTTTGCAAATAGGGGGTAAAACTTATGAGTACCTATTACTTAGGGCCAGATTACAAGTGAAGTGGTATTTAAAGCTCCCGCTCGAATGCTAACTCGCTAGAAGTAAGCTTTTTGCGCGCATTGGGTAGTGCTTGTATTACAAGTTGAAATTAAACTGTTTTCGATCATGCGCTTATCCGATGCAGGTAAAAATCTGAACTTAGAATACTGCGTGCGTGCGTGATAACAAATTCCCTTGTAGAAGTCAATGGAGCAAAAAAAGTGGAAAAAAACTTAACACCCTAATCGAGAGCAAACTCATTTGCATATTATCAAATTAACCTACCTAATACATCTATTAACCCCTAATCCGCCAACCCCCCACAACGCAGTAAACCTAATTTACCTATTAACTCCTAAACTGCCAACCGCCACAACGCAAAAAACTAATTTAATGACAAAGCCCCCTACCCTAACACCCCCTAAAATAACCCCTTAGTTACATAAAAAATACTGCATTGCAATTAAAATAAAAAAAATTAAAACATTACATTACATTAATCTAAAATTACAGAAAATAAAAAAGGCTAACATTACAAAAACGAATAAACAACACTATCCAAAATAAAAAAATAAACCTAATCCCTATGAAAATAAAAAAGCCCCCAAAGAGGAGGCGGAGCTTGGCCGCGCTGGGAGATGGCCGCTGTAGCTTAGAGCTCCTGCTATCTGTCTAGGCCCATAACTTTTTATCAGCAACTTAGGAACTGACCGAGCCGTTGGAACAATAAAAACACAAGGGGAACTTGCCCTCACCAAGACTGGACTAAGCGTAGGTCTGGGACTGGACTTTTCTCCTTATTGATATTACTGCCCAGACCACGTTACATAGGCCATAGCCGGAGCACAACCGGAAACCCAGCACGCCGGGCAGAGATCAGCAGCACTAACCCTGATCACAGACGCTGACCCTCATCGTAGAAGCCGATCTTCACTACAAACAGGCTGCTCTTAAGTGTCACGGACACCGGACACACAGGACAAGAGGCTCCTGATCGCAATCGGCAGCCGCGGCAGATCCCGCTGGGGGAAATCCCCTGTGCGGTGAGTAATCCCAGTGATAGCGCTCCTGCCTAAGAGAAGGACACCCGGGTAAGAAAGCCCTCACATTTTACGGCACATACCTGCCTCTTGTTGGCTGTGCATACTATCCGGTAGTGGCGCTACTGCAGTGGAGAGAGCGGTTCTCGGCTCAGCTCACCCACCTGACTGCAGATTAGACAGCCCTCTCACCGGGACTCTGTCCCTTCAGAATAGTGTCAAGCCTCGCCTTTCCTGTGCCTAACGGATCTCCCTGAACCCTGCCCTCAGCTCACAGTGAGCTGTGCAACGGCAATAGCGCAGGCAAGCAGAGGGGGGAATATACAACATATGCCAAAAAGGGTATATTTTATTTAATAAACGTTTCACCCAGAGTGTACCATATTCCATATACTGGGCCCCTTACACATAAACCCAGAGATACCCCTGCCTGTTATTGGGAATAACTCTAACCTATAGGGGGATAGCAATAGGATAACCTCATAGTGCAACAGTGCAACAGTGGGCAATCCTGCATTCTAGCTGACATATCACTCTGTAATGCCCCACAAAAAGAATACAGTGGGGGAAAAAGCCTCTAAATCTCGCAATATGAATCACTACCTTAAACCCACCGAATCTTCTACACTGGAGACATTAAACCCACATTATGATGTCACACAAAGTACGTCCACACAAACGACTGAAACAAATATAATCCCCCCATCATATGTTACTAAGGACGACCTGCAGAACCTATCCTCAAAAGAGGATATTAGAGGGGTCATGGAAGAAGTTAAAGGTCTTTTTGGGGAGCTTAGGAAAGACATCAATGACCTATCCCACAGGGTCGCCGGCGTGGAACAAAATCATGAAAATATCATTGAAGAGGTAAAAGACACTTCGGCCAGGGCACAATACAACACCGAAATGATCCATAGCTTAATGGACAAAGTGGAGGACCTTGACAACCGCGGCAGGCGGAATAACCTGCGGGTCAGGGGAATTCCAGAGTCTATACACCCGTCAGCCCTCCAGGGCTACCTTCAGGACCTATTTAGGACACTTAAAGGTACTCCAATGTCTCCAGCTATCGAGATTGAAAGAGCTCATAGGGCGCTCCGCCCCAAACCACCAGCGAAAGCACCCCCACGAGATGTCATTCTACGTGTTCTAAATTTCAAAGACAAAGAAGAGATTCTGAAACATGGCAGAAACAAGCATCCGATTACACATGCTGGAGTTCCTCTACAGATCTTCACGGACTTAAGTCCAACTACACTACAAAAGAGGAGGGAGCTGAAATTCATTACAAGCATCCTGCAAGAAAAAAAGATCATCTACCGCTGGGGCTTCCCCACATGTATTATAGCCACTAAGGGAGACCATACAGCCATCTACAGGGTAACAGAAGATCTTGGCCCCTTCTTTCACTCACTGGGCCTAGAGCCCCCTCCAATCCCAAGACCTCCACAGGAAGAGAGGACCACTAATTTATCTACCATTTCCAGCAGACAGGGTATCGACAGAGAGCAACAATAAAGATCTTTCCACAGAACTGAGGGACACTTGTTGGTCAGGTTTGCATTGGTTATCTAATGTGTTGACTTAAAAAAAAAAAAAAAAAAAATTATCACTCTGTTGGTTTTGAAGTCACAACTAAAAGTTTATTTTTGTGTATATGAATATTTATCTACCTTTTTCTCACTTGATGTTGAATGTTAGATTATAACGTGTGCTGCGGTTGTTGTTTTGGTTACATATGTGCCATCCTGGAGCACACGGGTGACTCTACCATAAACGCGGGACCGCACGTATTGTGCGCTATTAGCCTAACTGCTCATAGATGTTAAACACCCGCTTCTACATTATTAAACCTACTCTTAGAGGTCTCCACTGTGCTCCGGGAGGGAATGACGTGCTTACTAACATTACTTATACTTTAAATTAGTTCTGATTTCACTGCAATTTGAACGGTTCGGCTAAGTTTCTTATCTTTATTATTGCACTGGGCCTAGCAGGGCACAGCCTGTTAGACTTAGACTTAGTTTCTTGTAAAATACGCACATAGATCTGTTTTCATATTCTTGTTGTTATTGTACATTTGTCTGGTCACATTCCAGACACCATTTCGGGCGGGCCCCGGGACACTACTCTCAAGCCTTGGACTTTCCTACACCCAGCCTTGCACATATACTACACCATTTAACATGCTACACCCACCACAGAGTGGGCCTAAAGGGGCGGGCTCTTACTATACATATAAGACACACCCGATCAAACTGCTAACAGTAAATGTCAAAGGCCTCAACAGCCCGGGTAAACGCTCCATAGTACTGAGGGACTTACAAAGGATGGGTGGGGATATTGTGTTTCTCCAGGAGACACATTTTGCCAGGTCTAAAGAACCCAAATGGCATAATCATGCTTACCCAAGCGCTTTTCTAGCTTCAGGCCCCTACAAACAGAATGGAGTGGGGATTCTCATACACCGAAAACTGCCATTCCACTTATTACAGCAGGAAAATGATAGAGACGGCAGATACATAATTCTCACAGGACAACTCCACGGTAAACTGATCACATTGGCAAACATTTATTCTCCCAACACTAAGCAGGATAAATTTCTAAAAAGGGTCACTCAAAAAATACAGGAAGTCTCTAAGGGAACTCTTTTCATGGGAGGGGATCTTAACGCACCCCTACTCCCACTATGGGACACTTCTAATGGAGTGTCAAGCGTCCCACACCATGCATTGAAACAGATTAACGCCCAGCTCAAACATCTCCTTTTACATGATATCTGGAGAACCCTACACCCAACCGACAGGGACTTCACCTTTTATTCCAGCCCCCACAAGAAATATTCAAGGATAGACTACCTATTCGCAGACTCAATGGGAATTTCATATATCACACACAGCGACATTTTAGCCATAACATGGTCGGATCATGCCCCTGTTTCATGCACCATAGACTGGCCAAACTCCCCTGACATGCCCTTTATATGGAGACTAGAAGACACCCTTTTGGATAACCCCGAAATTAAAGCAGACATAGAGACATCTATGACCGAGTACTTTAATATTAATACTCAGGATAATATACCTCTCACCTCAGTTTGGGAAGCACACAAATGTGTCCTTCGCGGGATATTAATTAAATATAAATCAAAACTGAACAAACAATGCAGAGAAAAATACAACTCAATACTACACACCATTCACACCCTAGAGGAAAGGCATAAAAAAGAGGCAACAAATACCACACTAGAAACCGACCTTTCCCAAGCTAGGCTCGACTTTAGGGCCCTACTGCAGGAAGAAAACCAACGCTCCGCGTTGAAACTTAAACAAAAATTCTATGAGGGAGGGGATAAAGCGGGTAGACTACTAGCGAGAGCCCTCACACGCCAGAGATTAAAAACATGTATATACTCCATGAAAGATGAACAGGGACGGACGAGACAGGATAGTTGTAACATTGCGCAAATTTTCCGTAATTACTATAGCAAACTATATAATCTTAAAAGGGGAGAAACAGACACCCATAATCAGGAAATACAACATTATTTAAACCACACGACAATGCCGACACTGACTGAGGAGGAATCCAACGACCTAGAAACACCCATATCTCAAAAAGAAATAGCAGAGACAATAAAAGATCTTCCAAGTGGGAAAAGCCCGGGGCCAGACGGACTGAGTAATAAGTATTATAAAACTTTTCTCCCATTGTTACTACCCCACTTACATAAATTGTTTAATGGATTGAATGATTCCGGACTCCTCCCCAGGTCTATGCTGTCAGCATATATTACAGTCCTCCCAAAACCTGGGAAGACCCCAGATAAGCCCGAAAGCTACAGACCCATTTCCCTTCTCAATAGCGATATTAAAATACTAGCAAAGGTCTTAGCGACGCGCATTAATAAATATCTTCCAAAACTGGTCTCAACTGACCAGGTAGGATTCATTCCTGGCAGGGAGGCCAGAGATAACACTCTAAAAGTCTTTCACCTCATAGCTTTCTCCAAAACAAAGTCGATCCCGCTCGCTCTGCTGTCCACGGACGCGGAGAAAGCTTTCGACAGGGTGGACTGGGCCTTCCTGTGGAGCACCATGGTGGCAATGGGGTTTGGGGATAAAACATTGAAGACTATTTTTGCCCTATACTCGCAACCTAATGCACAAATAAAGGTCAACGGAGTCCTTTCTGACCCCTTTCTTATCACGAATGGGACGAGACAGGGATGCCCACTTTCCCCGGCCCTATTTGCCATCGCCATAGAAGCATTAGCTAGTAACATTAGACATAATCCTGACATAAAAGGCATACAGACAGGAACAATCGAAAACAAGTTAGCCATGTACGCTGATGACGTAATGTTAACCATGACAGACATTGAGACTTCCATACCAGCCACACTATCAGAATTCACAAAATATGGCGCAGTTTCCAACTTCCTTCTTAACCTTACAAAATCAGAACTCCTTGGCATTTCCCTAACACCAGAGACACTGAACTGGCTAAAAAATCATTCACCCTCTATACAAAAAAACAGCTCATTGAAATATTTGGGAATCCATATATCAGGCTCCAACTCGGAGGTCTTTGAAGCCAACTATGGGCAGTTGAAAAAGGATTTGGTGAGAGATTTTTCCGAATGGAAGAATAAATCCATATCCTGGCTCGGCAGGATCGGAGTTGTAAAGATGAATGTCCTGCCGAGAGTGCTATATCTACTGCAGACTGTACCCATAACCCTCCCACACTCCTTCCTACCTTCATTACAAGCTCTCATAGAAGAGTATATTTGGAAAGGCATTAAGCCGAGGATTAACAAACAAACCCTATATCTTCCAAGGGAACGGGGGGGCTTGGGAATTCCGCACATTCAATCCTATAGGAGGGCAGCCCTTCTTCACAGAATAGTGGAATGGTGCTGGGACACAGATGACAAGGCCTGGAAGCAGGTATGCGCTCACTCTATTACTAAGACCCACTTACCCAGCCTGTTTTGGTCCGATAAAAAACACAGACCGACTGACATCCCTAACTTACCGCTATTGGAGGAGTTGCTCAATGAATGGGACAAAATACTCTCCACAGAACCACACATTTCTACCAGATATGCACCCCTCACACCTATTTACGGAAATCACAACTTACCTTTGCACTTGCCGGGGTCTACTGCTCACCCAGCGCTCCCTTTGAACTGCATAGGCAATCTATTATCACAGGGGAGACTTAAGACTCCACAGGAGCTCCTTGAGGATCACCCTGCCATAGCGAATTCCTGGTTTACATACTCTCAGGTTCAGCATTACATCAATTCTCACAAATGCAAGCACCTCTTTGGAAGGAGCCTGACAAAATTTGAACAGCTCTGCATGTCTCCAGTGGAGATTAAACATGTAATCTCAATTTTACATAAAATCATCCTAACCCCGACTGATGACGCATTACCGCAATTCACTTCACAATGGCACAAAGAATTGGGATACTCTTTTACACCCGAAGAATGGAGCCAAATGTTCCTACTCGGGAAAAAGGTGTCCGTTTCCTCACGTACACAAGAATCCCATTACAAGCTACTGAGCAGGTGGTATCTTACACCAAGTAGGCTGAAATAAAATTAACCCAAACACCACGGGGAGATGCTGGAGAGGTTGTGGGATGGAAGGTAATATGGTACATGTGTGGTGGGACTGCCCACTACTAGTTCATTACTGGGACGAAGTTTGGGAAGAAATACACACAACCACGGACTTGACGATCCCCAAAACCCCGGACACGCTGCTTTTCCACTTCCCATTCAAATTCCAAACACAGGCCCAAAAATCACTACTCATGCTACTTTTGACATGTGCTAAAACCCTAATTCCTCTGAACTGGAAGTCCACTCATATACCTTCTAGGGCGGAGTGGAAAGCAAGGGTAGACACTACATTACAACTAGAGCGATACCACTATGTCTTAACAGGTCAGTTAGAAATACACGAGACAATGTTGGCAATGTGGGCGAGAAAAAGACATGTTAATGATGCAAGTTGAACAACATTTAATGACCAGGTACCCATGGAGGGGGGGGGAGGAACTACCCGGGGCCCGCCCGGGGCTTTTCAGACTTTAGGATGCTAAATTAATGAATCAGTGTCACATGTTAGGTTTTAGTTTGTGTGCTGAATCCTTGAGAGGGATGTAAGGAGATGGATTTGCACATACCTTTATGTATAGGAAGATTGGGTTTCACAGTTGAATTTGCAAAAAGTTTTTGAAAGCAAAGTACTCTAAATGTTACTTATAATCTATGTGTTAACAGAGAGGAGGAAGGAAGGACATCAATGGACAGATTTTTTCATACTTTTTCAAAGGAAAACACATTTACTACCCATGGGACTACCATCTGGACTTCCCTGTGACACTCAGTCCAGGGAATTATAGTTTTCCATATTCTACCGCTCATGTTAAAATTGCTTACTTAAAACTTAGCATTGTACCTTTCTTTATTTTTCCTACCCTTTGTAACCATATGGTAAAGATTGTACTTTTTTGCAAAAGCTCAATAAAAAAAAAAAAAAATGAAGAGTCTAAAAAATAAAATTAAAAAAAAAAAAAAGCCCCCAAAATAAAAACAGCCCCTAATCTATGAATAAACTACCAATAGCCCTTAAAATGGCTTTTTGTAGGCTATTTCCCTAAAGAAATCAGTTCTTTTACATTAAAAATAAACAAAGTCCCCCCTAACAGTAAAACCCCCCACCCACCAAACCGCCCAAAATAAAAAAATCTAACACTAATAAACCTAAACTACCCATTGCCCCTAAAGGGGCATTTGTATGGGCATTGCCCTTAAAAGGTCATTCAGTTATTTCCCACTGCCCTTAAAAGGGCATTCAGCTCTTTTGCAAATTGCCCAATTATCCTTAAAGGGACATTATACACTCATTTTTTCTTTGCATAAATGTTTTGTAGATGATCTATTTATATAGCCCATAAAGTTGTTGTTTTTTTAAATGTATAGTTTTGCTTATTTTAAAATAGCATTGCTCTGATTTTAAGACTCCTAACCAAGCCCCAAAGTTTTATGAGAATACTGTCAGCTACCTTCTCCAGCTTGCTCCTGTTTGTGTAAAGGTTTTTTTCATATGCAAAAGAAGGGGGAGGGGGGAGTGTCTTATTTCCCACTTGCAGTGGGCTTTCTACATTCTAATTAATGTTATAAACATTTGGAAATAAATTTGCATTATTTGTTTTCAAAAGTCCTGAGAGTGCCCTCCTTTACCAGTACAGTTATAAATGTATTTGTGAATATATATATATATATATATATATATATATATGTATAGATATATATTGTATCAAATTAGCATCAGATATATGAATAAATATTTATTTATGAATAAATAGAACCTATTCTGCTATGTGAAGAACATTGTAATTTGAAATATTCATATTGTCGGGTTAGTGCACTTGAGAATTAGAGTTTGGGTTAGCGCAGAGTGGGGTGTTCTATGGGGTAATAGGTTATCGCGCATGCAAAAGATAGGGGGGAATGTATGGAAAGATATACAGTATGGGCCAGATTACAAGTGGAGCACTAAATATTGCTTTCTAAAAGCGATATTTGCACTCCACTTTGTAATACCAGAGCTTGCTAATGTGCACTGGTATTACAAGTTGTCAGCAATGTGAACGCGGCCTTGCCTTCACATTGCTGGGAAGCCTTGCGCTCACGAGAGCACGCTTCCATAGGAGCCTTGTTCTGATGACGACATCAGAACTTTAGTGCAGCAAAGGGGGTAAGTAGCGCAGTGCTGTCATCATGGTTAAATATATATACATATATATTCATGTGTTAATATGTGTATATACACATATTAACAGATAAATATATATGTATATAAGCATATATTTACTGGGAACACACAGTTCCCTTAGACCGCAATGTAAAACACCCCACTCCCACCAACTTTAACCCCAAAATACTGCCTAATGCGGTTATTTTATTAAAATATAAAGATGCTGCCATTTTTATTTTTTAATAAGATACACTACACAGTATTTTGTGGGAATTTGGGGCAGATTTGTCAAATTAACCAGAGATCTGATCTGAAATTTTCCCTTTTGTGGGCGTGCGATTAAATAGCGCACCTCTTGTAATCTAGCCCTATATGTTTATAAGATGTATTCGGTTTACTTGCGTCCTTTGTCAGAAAAAGATTATGATCATTTAATCGTATGGTGGAAAGCAGGGCAGAAAGAAGGCCAGAGGAGTGTGCAATAAGACAAGAGGACAGACTTAGCAAAGAAAATTTGAGTTGCAAAAATGAATGAAGTGGAGAGCATTTGCTTCAGAGCATGCCGTGCCCTACAGGTGCTTAATTACCATAGGAACATATTTACCATAACATCCATTTATCAAGCTGACATTTCAGAGCAGTACTCCCACACTTGGGTGGTATTTGTAAATAAACCAATAACAAATACAAATATGTAAAGTAAGCTTTAAATCAATATGATAGTCTGTCCTTACAGTCTATGGGGCCGATTTATCAACCCCTGTATTAATCCGTATTTATCCGCCGGAAACAAGAGTTAAGGAGCTGCGGTCTTAATACCACTGCTCCTTAACTCGTCAACCACCTCTGAGGCGACAGACAGCAATCCGCCCAATTGTATATTATCGGGTTGATTGACACCCCCTGCTAGCGACCGATTGGCCGCGAATGTACAATGGGTGGCATTGCACAAGCATTCCACAAGAAATGCTTGTGCAATGATAAATGCCGATAGCGTATGCTGTCGGCATTTATCAATGTGCGCCGGACATGATCCGCTGTCCACACAATCGTAAATCTACCTCTAAATCTTAAAACACAGGATGGCTAAGAAGAACAGAAAGTGTTACAGAGGTCTGAGTGCAGGGGGAGGAGGGGGTGTCGTAAAAATGAGGGCTGTTTAGGTGACAGAGGCAGACAGTGTTTAGTGAAGCAGAACAGAAAGGGGAAATATATGGTTTTACATAGAGCATATACTGGCATAAAGGTATATATCAACATAGAATCATTATGTATAAAGATGTGAAATTATGCTTACATGAATATACAATAGAAAAGGAGAAAAGAAATAAAAAAGAAAAAAAGGGAATAATAATAATGACAAAAGTATGGACTATGGCCTCTATTTATCAAGCCGCCAACCACAAATACGTTGGAATTCCGCAGCGTATTTGTGGCGAGGATGATTTGCCATAGTTATCAAGCCCTACAGACCGGCAAAAGTAGAATTTAGTGACGTAACATACGATCCGCCGGACTCAGTCCGACACAGATCGATGATTACGTCACTCCAGATGTTCCGAACGCAAGTTCGCACAATCAGAATACTTTTGGTAGTTATCAAAGAACATCCAGGTACGCTCGCCACTATTCCGGCCCAGCGTACCTGGTTTTCAATCCGTGGAGGCGGCGGATCCCATAGGAATCAATGGGAGTCTGACAGCAGCGAGAGCTCATGTTCGCTGCTGCCCGATATCCCATTGATTCCTATGGGAAGTGTCTGCACCTAACACCCTAACATGTACCCCGAGTCTAAACACCCCTAATCTGCCCCCCCTACACCGCCGCCACCTACTTTATACTTATTAACTCCTAAACCGCCGCCCCGCCACCGCCGCCACCTACATTATACGTATTAACCCCTAAACCGCCGCTCCCGGACCCCGCCGCAACTAAATAAAATGTTTAACCCCTAAACCGCCTCTCCCAGACCCCGCCACAACTAAATAAATATATTAACCCCTAAACCGCTGCTCCCGGACCCTGCCACCACCTACATTATACCTATTAACCCCTAATCTGCCGCCCCCTCTACCGCCACCACCTACATAAAGTTAGTAACCCCTATCCTGCCGATCCCGGACCCCGCCGCAAATAAATTAATTGCTTAACCCCTAAACCGCTGCTCCCAGAGCCTACCGCCACCTACATTACATTTATTAACCCCTAATCTGCCCCCTAACTTAAATATTATTTAAATTAATCTAAATAAATATTCCTATAATTAAATAAATTACTCCTATTTAAAACTAAATACTTACCTATAAAATAAACCCTAAGATAGCTACAATATAATTAATAATTACATTATAGCTATTTTAGGGTTTATATTTATTTTACAGGCAACTTTGTATTTATTTTAACTAGGTACAATAATTATTAAATAGTTATTAACTATTTAATAGCTACCTAGTTAAAATAAATACAAATATACCTGTGAAATAAAACCTAACCTAAGTTACAATTACACCTAATACTATACTACAATTAAATAAATTAAATGAATTAAATACAATTACCTACAATTATATAAAAATAACTACAATTAACTAAAGTACAAAAAAAACCCTCTAAATTACAGTCGTTTAGTCGTCGGGATCGATGGATGCTCCGCTTTGGATGTCTTCAAGATGGTGCCGCTCCTCGTCGGATGGAAGAAGATAGAAGATGCCGCTTGGATAAAGACTTCTGCCCATCTGGAGGACCTCTTCTGGCCGGATTGGATGAAGACTTCTGCCCATCTGGAGGACCACTTCGCCCGGAGTCATTGAGGACTTAGGCCCGGTTGAGTGAAGACGGCTCAAGGTAGGGAGATCTTCAAGGGGTTAGTGTTAGGTTTTTTTAAGGGGGGTTTGGGTGGGTTTTAGAGTAAGGTTGGGTGTGGGTGGTGGGTTTTAATGTTGGGGGGGTGTATTTCGTTTTTTACAGGTAAAAGAGCTGATTACTTTGGGGCAATGACCCGCAAAAAGGGCTATTTGTCATTTAGTATAGGGTAGGGAATTTTATTATTTTGGGGGGATTTTTTATTTTATTAGGGGGCTTAGATTAGGTGTAATTAGTTTAAACTTCTTGTAATTTTTTTTATTTTCTGTAATTTAGAGTTTGCTTTTTTTTGTACTTTAGTTAATTTTAGTTATTTTTATTTAATTGTAGGTAATTGTATATAATTAATTTAATTTATTTAATTGTAGTATAGTGTTAGGTGTAATTGTAACTTAGGTTAGGATTTATTTTACAGGTAAATTTTTAGTTATTTTAACTAGGTAGCTATTAAATAGTTAATAACTATTTAATAGCTATTGTACCTAGTCAAAATAAATACAAAGTTGCCTGTAAAATAAAAATAAACCCTAAAATAGCTACAATGTAACTATTAGTTATATTGTAGCTATCTTAGGGTTTATTTTATAGGTAAGTATTTAATTTTAAATAGGAATAATTTATTTAATTCTAGGAATATTTATTTAGATTAATTTAAATAATATTTAAGTTAGGGTGGTGTTAGGGTTAGACTTAGGTTTAGGGGTTAATAGATATAATGTAGGTGGCGGCAGTGTAGGGGGGGCAGGTTAGGGGTTAATAGGTATAATGTAGGTGGCGGCGGGGTCTGGGAGCGGCGGTTTAGGGGTTAATATATTTATTTAGTTGCGGCGGAGTCCGGGAGTGGCGGTTTAGGGGTTAATAAGTTTATTTAGTTGTGGGGGCGCGGCTGTATAGGGGGTAAAATAGTATAGTATAGTGTGGGTGCTTAGTGACAGGCTAGCAAGAAAGCTGCGAATAAGCCGATGAGCAGCGAGATCGATGACTGTTAGTTAACAACAGTCCGCTGCTCATCGCACCGTACTTGGTGCGCGGCTTTTTGACAGCTTTCTTGATAAATTTGGCAAACATATTAAGGTCCGCTGCAGCGATGTTAGGTGAGCTTAGGCAAGTGTATTGGGGCCGGCGAATGCTAGAAAGTAGACAGCTTGATAAATAGAGGCCATAGGCTTACCTGCGTACCTATGCATAGAGAGTGTGGAATATACAATGTAATTGACTACAGTATATGAAAGTACATTACAAAAATTTTTGATAATGGGTTAAGAAACCAGAGTCCACATTTAGGGCTCCATGTACGAAGCAGCGAAAGCTGCTCCGGAGCCTTTGCGGGGCAGGTTCGCATATGCGAGCCTGCTTCCTGCAATGTAAGAAGCAGCGGTCATTAGACCGCTGCTTCCTACACCCTACGCCACCTCTTAGGTGGCGAAGCAAAATCACCGAGAGCTCGCTCGCTCTCGGTGATTGACAGCCCCTTCAGTCGCGTGATTGGTCGCGCGACTGAAGGGGCGGGCATTACACACTCCGCTGAGTGTGTAATGGTACATACGGGGAAACTGATCAATAGATCCGCTGCCCGTGTGTAGCGGAGGCGGGCGGACAGCTTCGCGAGTTAAGAAGCTGTCCGCCCGCCTCTTAGTACATGGAGCCCTTAGTCCAGAATTTAGCAAGTTGTAGTGCATTATCATTTTCATTTCAAAGGTTTTTCTTTCCATGGTGTTTTTGAGGTTGCCTCTGAGAATCTTGATTTTGAGGTTTTGGATGGAGTGTTAAGGTTGGGTGAAATGGTGACCAACAGGGGTACAGTATTTTGTTTCACATTGATTTTTGAATGAGTGTCTGAGTAAGTTCATCCAAAGGTGCAGTTTTTGGCTTGTTTCTCCAATATAACATCCCACTACACATGCAGTGCAATGTATCATGTATACCATATTTGCAGATATACATGAATATGCCTCTTTAATGTTATAGTATTTACTCTTGTGATTTGCTGTGCCACTTTCACAAATGTGTTTGACAAAGTTTGCAGAGAGCTTTACTGCAGAGCTTGGTTCCATTCTGAGCGTTCTTTTTTTATCAAGGAAGAGATTCCTGTGGACCAGTTTCTGTTTTCTGTTAGGTGGTTGTCTGAGTGCCAGGATAGAGGGTTTTGGAAAGATTTTTTGAGTGTGGGATCCTTTAAGTCTAGTGGCTTTTATGAGTTAAGTCTTTTATGATTTTTCGTATTCCTTCTACAGCAGGGTTATATTTCACTACTAGTGGGATATGCAATATGTTTTTCTTCTCCCTGCATTGTAGCAAGTGTTCACGTGGGTTATTGAGGGCAGAGTTAAAGGGCCATTATACACTCATTTTTTCTTTGCATAAATATTTTGTAGATGATCTATTTATAAAGCCCATAAAGTTTGTTTTTTTTAAAAATTATAGTTTTGCTTATTTTTAAATAACATTGCTCTGATTTTCAGACTCCTAACCAAGCCCAAAAGTTTTATTTGAATACCGTCAGCTACCTTCTCCAGCTTGCTCCTGTTTGTGTAAAGGGTCTTTTCATATGAAAAAGAAGGGGGAGGGGGGAGTGTCTTATTTCCCACTTGCAGTGGGCTTTCCAACTACCTTTTCAACAGAGTTAAACTGAAAGCTTCTAAGTACGTTTTTAAACCATTTTATACTGGATTTTTATATCAGTATCTGTGCATCTTATTCTTTATAGTAGTGTCTATTACATGCAGTTATATGAAAATGAGTGTATACTGTCCCTTTAATATATATATATACACACACATACATATATACACACAGTTTAATATATATATATATATATATATATATATATATATATATATATATATATACATACATACATACACATACAAACACACTTTAAGCATGTACTCAATTACATGTTACAAAGGCTCTTAGGAATTGACAATTCCTTGTATATATTTTTCTGATTGTGAAACACTTTTTTGCCACTCATGAACTCAGAACTTGACCAAATTCTGAAGTTAGTATTTTATAACCCATGCCAAACAAACTGGTTGTTGACTGAAATGGTTGATGTTGCTCCAAAAAAGCAACTTTTCCTTAATCTAAACTGAAGTGTACATTTTCTGGGGGGGGGGGGGGGGGAAAGTCACCACTTTTAATTCTTAATAGAAGTTAACAGGAGTCTGGTCTTCAAATTCCAATGTGTCCAACTCTCTATGAGAATAACAGTACATGGTCCAAATGAAAATTGGACCTCTAAATATTTTTAATGCTCGTGAGCTTAAAGTTAAATGTTAGCGTGAGAGTGAAATATCAGGTATGCTAACTTCAGGACTTCAGATATTGCGACCGCTTTATATTCTTCTCCCCATTTCTTACTTGATTTAAGCTTAAATTAATTTAATTTAAAAGGTGATCAATTTAATACAAGCTATCATATCCTTGATTTCTGTTTCTAGTCAGGAATGTATCTAACCCATTTTGAAATGTTTTTTAGGTATTGGCATTCGCTACCTGCTTGGACAATGAGTTCTACAATTTGATTGCTGTTACAGTGAAAAAAATGTTACAATATGTTTGGACTGACCCTCTCCCTCCGTCCAGTGTTTTATTTTACACTATCTAAACATATTGCAGCTAAGCCATACTCCGAAAATGACCAAAGCAGCATAGCAATGCTTAATTCTAAAAACATCAGAAATGGTACTTGCGCTTCTAATATCACAAGAAAGCAATTGTAAAAAATAATTCCTCTACATATAAAACAATATTATACCCACAACTATCAATTGTATAAAAATTATAGAAAAAACCCCACTGCACTACAAACTTTGTAGCTTAAAGGGACAGTATACACCAATTTTCATATAACTGCATGTAATAGACAATACTATAAAGAATAATATGCACAGATATTAATATAAAATCCAAGTATAAAACCTTTTAAAAACTTACTTAGAAGCTCCCAGTTTAGCATTGTTGATAAAATTTTGGCCGGGACAACCATTGAAAGGGGCTGGGAAAACAAGAAGAGCAGACACTCCCTACCTCCCCCCTCCCTGCATATGAAAAGACAGATTAAGATAAACAGGAGCCAGCAGGAGTCTGTAGACATCAGTATACATCTGACACTGTTGGGGCTTGGTTAGGTGTCTGAAATTCAACACAGACACCTAGATTACAAGTTTTGCGTTATAGAGGGTGCGAAATGAACGCAACAAAAGTTGCGTTATTTCTCGCTCCATAGTGCTGCCATTGTGAGTTTTTGAAAAGCTGGCTTGTGCTTGCGATATGGTTGCATTGAGCTGCATACCGCACAAAATACAAGCGCTGCTTTGACGTGCTCAAGCATGCTTTCCCTTTAGAATTCAATGGGGAGAGAGTGAAAAAAAAACTAACACCTGCGATCACGGAATGAAAAGCTCCGTAACGCAACCCCATTGATGTCTATGGGGAAAAAAAGTTACGTTTAAACACCCTAACATAAACCCCACGTCTAAACACCCCTAATCTGCTGCCCCAACATCGCCGACACCTGCATAAAGTTATTTACCCTTAATCTGCCGCACCCGATATCGTTGCCACCAAAATAAATATATGAACCCCTAATCTGCCGCTCCCGATAATGCTGCCACTATAATAAAGTTATTTACCCCTATTCTCCTACACCCCAACATCGCCCACACTATAATAAAGATGTTAACCCCTATTCTGCTGCTCCCCGACATAGCCACCACTAAATAAAGTTACTAACCCCTAAACCTCCGGTCTCCCACATCACTACCACTAAATAAACCTATTAACCACTAAACCACCAGCCCCCCCAAATCGCAACAACCTAAATTAAACTATATTTAAACTATATTAAACTATATTTAAACTATATTAAACTAAATTAAACTATATTTAAACCTAACCCTAAACCTAACCGTAACCCTAAACCTAACCGTAACCCTAAACCTAACACCCCCTAACTTTAACATAATTAAAATAGAGCTAAATTGAAGTTACAATTATTAACTGTTAACTATTTAAAACTATTTCAAACTAAAAACAAATTTATCTGTGAAATAAAAATAAAACCTAAGCTAGCTACAATATAACTAATAGTTATATTGTAACTAGCTTAGTTTTTTTTTTCCACAGGTAAGTTTGTATTTATTTTAACTAGGTATACTAGTTAGTAAATAGTTATTAACTATTTACTAACTACCTAGTTAAAATAAATACAAACTTACCTGTGAAATAAAAGTAAAACCTAAGCTGTCTTACACTAAAACCTAACATTCCAAAAATAAAAAAAAATACCATTACAATAATAAAAACACTAAGATTATAAAAAATAAAAAAAAACTATCATTACAAAAAATAACAAACAAAATTATCCAGCAATAAAAATTATTCCTATTCTAATACCCTGTTTAAAAAAAAACACCCCAAAATAAAAAACCCTAATCTATAATAAACTACCAAGGGCCCTTAAAAGGACCTTTTGTAGGCCCTTAAAAGAGCCTTTTATAGGGCATTTCCCTAAAGAAACCAGCTCTTCTTCTACAAAAGAAAAACAAACACCCCCCAAACATTACAAACCCCCACTGCCCAAACCCCCAAAATAAAAATAAAGTAAAACCTAATCTATTTACTAATCTACCCAAGGGCATTTGTATAGGCATTGCCATTAAAAGGGCATTCATTCTTTTGCTGCCCATTAAAAATAAAAAAATGGATACCCTGTTTAAAAAAAAAAAAAAAAAAAACACCCCAAAATAAAAGAACCCTGACCTATAATAAAGAACCAATAGCCCTTAAAAGGGCCTTTTGTAGGGCATTGCCCTAAAGAAATCAGCTCTTTTTCTACAAAAGAAAAACAAATCCCCCCCTAACATTACAAACCCTCACCCCCCCCAAACCCACAAAATAAAAAACCTAACTAAAAAAACCTTATTTACCCATTGCCCTGAAAAGGGCATTCAGATCTTTTTCTTGCCCTTAAAAGGGCATTCAGCTCTTTTAAGACAAGCCCAAACCCTAATCTAAAAAAAACCACCCTAAAAATCTTAAAAAAACCTAACACTTACCCCTCTTTAGGTACTCACAGTTGCTGAAGTTCGG
Source organism: Bombina bombina (assembly GCF_027579735.1). Lineage (NCBI taxonomy): Eukaryota > Metazoa > Chordata > Amphibia > Anura > Bombinatoridae > Bombina > Bombina bombina. Next base: position 563,867,904 of record NC_069504.1, read on the forward strand.
CTTGAACGATCTTCCTTCCAGCGGCTCCATCTTCATCCAGGGGGATCCATCTTCATCCTTCGCGGGACCGGCAGAGGGGTCGATGTGCGGAGGCAGAGGTAAAGGTGAAGATCCAAGGTGGAGGTCCAGGCGGAGGTCCAGACGGAGGTCCAGACGGAGTTCCAGACGGAGGTCCAAGGAAGAGGTCGAGTTGGAGGTCCATCGATCCGACGTGGAGGTCCTCTTCATGCGATAGTCTGCCGCACACTGAGGATTTAAATGCAAGGTACCCCTTTTATACTAGGGGTACCATTGCATTCCTATTGGCTGAAACATTTAAATCAGCCAATAGGAATTAGAGCTGCTAAATTTCTATTGGCTGTTCAAATCAGCCAATAGGATTTAAGCAGCTCTCATTCCTATTGGCTAATTCGAATCTGGCTTGGCTGGGGGGGATCCATCTTCATCCTTCGCAGGACCGGCAGAGGGGTCAATGTGCGGAGGCAGAGGTAAAGGTGAAGGTCCAAGGTGGAGGTCCAGGCGGAGGTCCAGACGGAGGTCCAAGGAAGAGGTCCAGTTGGAGGTCCATCGATCCGACGTGGAGGTCCTCTTCATGTGATAGTCTGCCGCACACTGAGGATTTAAATGCAAGGTACCCCTTTTATATTAGGGGTACCATTGCATTCCTATTGGCTGAAAAATTTAAATCAGCCAATAGGAATTAGAGCTGCTAAAATCCTATTGGCTGTTCAAATCAGCCAATAGGATTTAAGCAGCTCTCATTCCTATTGGCTAATTCGAATCTGGCGGGGCTGGCGGTTTAGGGGTTAATAGGTTTAATTAGTGGTAGTTATAAGGGTGGCCAGAAGTTTAGGGGTTAATAACTTTATTTAGTGGCGGCAACGTCGGGGAGCAGCGGAATGGGGTTAATATATTTTTTATAGTGTGGGCAATGTTGGGGTGCAGGGGAATAGGGATTAATAACTTTAGTATAGTGGCAACGATGTCGGGGAGCGAAGTAATAGGGGTTAATAAATTTTATTAGTGGCGGCGATGTCAGGAGCGGCAGATTAGGGGTTAATAACTTTAATATAGTATTTGCGAAGGCCTCAGTTTTAGGGGTTATTAGGTAGTTTATGGGTGTTAGTGTACTTTGTAACACTTTAGTTATGAGTTTTTTGTAACAGTTATGTTGCGTAAAACTCATAACTACTGTTCTCAGATGGTGGTACGGATCTTGTTGTTATAGGGTGTAACACAAGTTTTTTTAGCCTCACCGCAAATTTCGTAATGGCAGCGCTATGGGTAATCTAATGAAAAAAACATCTTTTTTTTTAGTGCGGGACTGACGTTGCGTTACAGGCTAAAAGGCTTGCGGTACAGCTATACCGACAAGACTCGTAATGGCTGCAGTTGCTGTTTTAACGCTGAAATTACCCTTTTTTCAGCGTTAAAACATGAACGCAAAACTCGTAATCTACCTGAATGTTATTAAAAAATAAACAAAATTATACATTGTTACAAAAACACTCCCAGATGGGCTATATAAATGGATCATCTGCAAAACATTTATGTAAAGAAAAATCTAGTAGCCAATGTTCCTTTAATTTGTTTAGCATCTGACCGAAACTATGTTTCTTAAAGCAAATGAACATAAAAAAAAATAATATGAATACGAATAAGAACATTTATAAATAATAAGGTTGAATAATTTATTCGAAAATGGAAAGAACCCAGGCGCCAAACCTAACGGAGGCTAGGGTGAATAAGGTATTTAATACAACAAGTTTAATATAAATTACAAAATATACTCAGTACAGGTTAATAATTAAAACAACATGGATCCATGTGGTACAATAAATAAAATGGTACACTTAAAATAAACAGCCAAATTTGCAAAGGCTTATACGATAAAAACAAATAAAAACAAATAAGAGCTAATGTTAGGTTGACTCTCTTAATGGATTACTCCTGTAGGGAGATTGAGGTACTGATGGTATCCTATATCAGATAGGCACAATCCACAAACTAAAGCAAAGTGCTGTGATGATAACAAAAAACAGAAACACTTAAAACAATATGAATAAAAACATTGGCCTAGATTTGGAGTTCGGCGGTAGAAGGGCTGTTAACGCTCCGCAGGCTTTTTTCTGGCCGCACCATAAATTTAACTCTGGTATCGAGAGTTCAAACAAATGCTGCGTTAGGCTCCAAAAAAGGAGCGTAGAGCATTTTTACCGCAAATGCAACTCTCGATACCAGAGTTGCTTACGGACGCGGCCAGCCTCAAAAACGTGCTCGTGCACGATTCTCCCATAGGAAACAATGGGACTGTTTGAGCTGAAAAAAAACCTAACACCTGCAAAAAAGCAGCGTTCAGCTCCTAACGCAGCCCCATTGTTTCCTATGGGGAAACACTTCCTACGTCTGCACCTAACACTCTAACATGTACCCCGAGTCTAAACACCCCTACCCTTACACTTATTAACCCCTAATCTGCCGCTCCCGCTATCGCTGACCCCTGCATATTTTTTTTAACCCCTAATCTGCCGCTCCGTAAACCGCCGCAATCTACGTTATCCCTATGTAAATAAAAATGTAAAAAAAAATTCTTGCAAAGGGCCCTGTTCAGGGCTGGTAAGGTAAAAGAGCTTGTAACTTTTTTAATTTAGAATAGGGTAGGGAATTTTTTATTTTGGGGGGCTTTGTTATTTTATTAGGGGGCTTAGAGTAGTTGTAATTAGTTTAAAATTGTTGTAATATTTTTCTTATGTTTGTAAATATTTTTTTATTTTTTGTAACTTAGTTCTTTTTTATTTTTTGTACTTTAGCTAGTTTATTTAATTGTATTTATTTGTAGGAATTGTGTTTAATTAATTTATTGATAGTGTAGTGTTAGGTTAATTGTAGGTAATTGTAGGTAGTTTATTTAATTAATGTATTGATAGGGTAGTGTTAGGTTTAATTATATCTTAGGTTAGGATTTATTTTACAGGTACATTTGTTATTATTTTAACTAGGTAACTATTAAATAGTTCTTAACTATTTAATAGCTATTGTACCTGGTTAAAATAATTACAAAGTTGCCTGTAAAATAAATATTAATCCTAAAATAGCTATAATATAATTATAATTTATATTGTAGCTATATTAGGATTTATTTTACAGGTAAGTATTTAGCTTTAAATAGGAATAATTTATTTAATAAGAGTTAATTTATTTCGTTAGATGTAAATTATATTTAAGTTAGGGGGGTGTTAGTGTTAGGGTTAGACTTAGCTTTAGGGGTTAATACATTTATTAGAATAGCGGTGAGGTCCGCTCGGCAGATTAGGGGTTAATAATTGAAGGTAGGTGTCGGCGATGTTAGGGAGGGCAGATTAGGGGTTAATACTATTTATGATAGGGTTAGTGAGGCGGGTTAGGGGTTAATAACTTTATTATAGTAGCGGTGCGGTCCGCTCGGCAGATTAGGGGTTAATAAGTGTAGGCAGGTGTCAGCGACGTTGAGGGGGGCAGATTAGGGGTTAATAAATATAATATAGGGGTCGGCAGTGTTAGGGGCAGCAGATTAGGGGTACATAGGGATAACGTAGGTGGCGGCGCTTTGCGGTCGGAAGATTAGGGGTTAATTATTTTAAGTAGCTGGCGGCGACGTTGTGGGGGGCAGGTTAGGGGTTAATAAATGTAATACAGGGGTCGGCGGGGTTAGGGGCAGCAGATTAGGGGTACATAAGTATAACGTAGGTGGCGGTCGGCAGATTAGGGGTTAAAATATTTTAATCGAGTGGCGGCGATGTGGGGGGAGCTCGGTTTAGGGGTACATAGGTAGTTTATGGGTGTTAGTGTACTTTAGGGTACAGTAGTTAAGAGCTTTATGAACCGGCGTTAGCCCAGAAAGCTCTTAACTCCTGCTATTTTCAGGCGGCTGGAGTTTTGTCGTTAGAGCTCTAACGCTCACTTCAGAAACGACTCTAAATACCGGTGTTAGGAAGATCCCATTGAAAAGATAGGATACGCAAATGGCGTAGGGGGATCTGCGGTATGGAAAAGTCGCGGCTGAAAAGTGAGCGTTAGACCCTTTAATCACTGACTCCAAATACCAGCGGGCGGCCAAAACCAGCGTTAGGAGCCTCTAACGCTGGTTTTGACGGCTACCGCCGAACTCCAAATCTAGGCCTAAGTGAATAAAAATATGTGATACACTTAAATGTCCAAATATCAAATAAATGTCCAAAAATTCAAGTAGATGTCCTAAAATCCAAAGGTGCTAAAAACAAAAAAAATCCTAAAAAATATATATATTAAAAGTGCAAAAGAAAAAATGCAGGGAAAATTCAAAGAAAAATTCAAATTCAGAGAGAAATCCAATGTGTGCAAGGAGTGGTGCTATCTCCGTGATGCAGGTCTACGCGTTTCGGCCCTTCCTAGGCCTTTATCAAGATGGGTCTTGATAAAGGTCTATGGGTCTTGATAAAGGCCTAGGAAGGGCCGAAACGCGTAGACCTGCATTGGTAAGCCTCACTTTAATAGAATTTACATCTCAGAATTGCTCTACACATTGCAATTTTTTTCTCCCCTTAGGTTGATCGTTACCCAGCCCAGTAGCTTTTTGTGATTGGCAGCTACTTGGATCTCTGAGACATTGTCTCATATTTCTTTATCCAATTTTCTACTTTTTCTATTCTGACTTTTCACGTTAGATTTGTGTGTAGTTTACACATTTTTTGTATTGGATCACAGCCATTGGAACACTGTCATTTTGGATAACACAGTATTTTATTATTGTTTTGGATCACATTGTGTTATTAACTTTATCTACATCAGTCATCTATCACGGAGATAGCACCACTCCTTGCACACATTGGATTTCTCTCTGAATTTGAATTTTTCTTTGAATTTTCCCTGCATTTTTTCTTTTGCACTTTTAATATATATATTTTTTTGGATTTTTTTTGTTTTTTGCACCTTTGGATTTTAGGACATCTACTTGAATTTTTGGACATTTATTTGATATTTGGACATTTAAGTGTATCACATATTTTTATTCACAATCGGCTAGATTTAGACTTCTGCGGCCAAAGGGGTGCGTTAGCTACGCATGCTTTTTTCTCCCGCACCTTTTAAATACCGCTGGTATTTAGAGTTCACAGAAGGGTTGCGTTAGGCTCCAAAAAGGGAGCGTATAGCATATTTCCGCCACTGCAACTCTCGATACCAGCGGTGCTTACGGACGCGGCCAGCTTCAAAAACGTGCTCGTGCACGATTCCCCCATAGGAAACAATGGGGCTGTTTGAGCTGAAAAAAAAACCTAACACCTGCAAAAAAACAGCGTTCAGCTCCTAACGCAGCTACATTGTTTCCTATCAGGAAACACTTCCTACGTCTGCACCTAACACCCTAACATGTACCCCGAGTCTAAACACCCCTAACCTTACACTTATTAACCCCTAATCTGCCGCCCCCGCTATCGCTGACACCTGCATATTATTAACCCCTAATCTGCCGCTCCGTACACCGCCGCAACATACATTATAGTTATGTACCCCTAATCTGCTGCCCCTAACACCGCCGACCCCTATATTATATTTATTAACCCCTAATCTGCCCCCCACAACGTCGCCGCCAGCTACCTACAATAATTAACCCCTATTCTGCCGACCGGAGCTCACCGCTACTATAATAAATGTATTAACCCCTAAAGCTAAGTCTAACCCTAACACTAACACCCCCCTAAGTTAAATATAATTTAAATCTAACGAAATAAATTAACTCTTATTAAATAAATTATTCCTATTTAAAGCTAAATACTTACCTGTAAAATAAACCCTAATATAGCTACAATATAAATTATAATTATATTGTAGCTATTTTAGGATTAATATTTATTTTACAGGCAATTTTGTATTTATTTTAACCAGGTACAATAGCTATTAAATAGTTAATAACTATTTAATAGCTACCTAGTTAAAATAATTACAAAATTACCTGTAAAATAAATCCTAACCTAAGTTACAATTAAACCTAACACTACACTATCAATAAATTAATTAAATACAATACCTACAATTATCTACAATTAAACCTAACACTACACTATCAATAAATAAATTAAATAAAATACCTACAAATAAATACAATGAAATAAACTAACTAAAGTATAAAAAATAAAAAAGCTAAGTTACAAAAAATAAAAAAATGTTTACAAACATTAGAAAAATATTACAACACTTTTAAACTAATTACACCTACTCTAAGCCCCCTAATAAAATAACAAAGACCCCCAAAATAAAAAAATGCCCTACCCTATTCTAAATTAAAAAAGTTCAAAACTCTTTTACCTTACCAGCCCTGAACAGGGCCCTTTGCGGGGCATGCCCCAAAGAATTCAGCTCTTTTGCCTGTAAAAAAACCACATACAATACCCCCCCAACATTACAACCCACCACACACATACCCCTAATCTAACCCAAACCCCCCTTAAATAAACCTAACACTAAGCCCCTGAATATCTTCCTACCTTATCTTCACCTCGCCGGGTATCACACCGATCCGTCCTGGCTCCGATGTCTTGATCCAAGCCCAAGCGGGGGGCTGAAGATGTCCATGATCCGGCTGAAGTCTTCATCCAAGTGGGAGCTTAAGAGGTCCATGATCCGGCTGAAGTCTACTATCAACGGCATCTTCAATCTTCTTTCTTCCGGAGCCATCATCTTCCAGCCGACGCGGATCCAACCTCTTCTAGCGACGCCTACTCGCCGAATGACGGTTCCTTTAAATGACGTCATCCAAGATGGCATCCGTCGAATTCCGATTGGCTGATAGGATTCTATCAGCCAATCGGAATTAAGGTAGGAAAATTCTGATTGGCTGATGGAATCAGCCAATCAGAATCAAGTTCAATCCGATTGGCTGATCTGATCAGCCAATCAGATTGAGCTCGCATTCTATTGACTGATCGGAACAGCCAATAGAATGTGAACTCAATCTGATTGGCTGATCGGATCAGCCATTTGGATTGAACTTGATTCTGATTGGCTGATTCCATCAGCCAATCAGAATTTTCCTACCTTAATTCCGATTGGCTGATAGAATCCTATCAGCCAATCAGAATTCGACGGACGCCATCTTGGATGACGTCATTTAAAGGAACCGTCATTCAGCGAGTAGGCATCGGTAGAAGAGGTTGGATCCGCGTCGGCTGGAAGATGATGGCTCCGGAAGAAAGAAGATTGAAGATGCCGTTGATAGAAGACTCCAGCCGGATCATGGACCTCTGCAGCTCCCGATTGGGCTTGGATCAAGACATCGGAGCCAGGACGGATCGGTGTGATACCCGGCGAGGTGAAGATAAGGTAGGAAGATCTTCAGGGGCTTAGTGTTAGGTTTATTTAAGGGGGGTTTGGGTTAGATTAGGGGTATGTGGGTGGTGGGTTGTAATGTTGGGGGGGTATTGTATGTGTTTTTTTTACAGGCAAAAGAGCTGAATTCTTTGGGGCATGCCCCGCAAAGGGCCCTTTTCAGGGCTGGTAAGGTAAAAGAGCTTTGAACTTTTTTAATTTAGAATAGGGTAGGGCATTTTTTTATTTTGGGGGTCTTTGTTATTTTATTAGGGGGCTTAGAGTAGGTGTAATGAGTTTAAAATTGTTGTAATATTTTTCTAATGTTTGTAAATATTTTTTTATTTTTTGTAACTTAGCTTTTTTTATTTTTTGTACTTTAGTTAGTTTATTTCATTGTATTTATTTGTAGGTATTTTATTAAATTTATTTATTGATAGTGTAGTGTTAGGTTTAATTGTAGATAATTGTAGGTAGTTTATTTAATTTATTTATTGATAGTGTTGTGTTAGGTTTAATTGTAGATAATTGTAGGTATTGTATTTAATTAATTTATTGATAGTGTAGTGTTAGGTTTAATTGTAACATAGGTTAGGATTTATTTTACAGGTAATTTTGTAATTATTTTAACTAGGTAACTATTTAATAGTTATTAACTATTTAATAGCTATTGTACCTGGTTAAAATAATTACAAAGTTGCCTGTAAAATAAATATTAATCCTAAAATAGCTACAATATAATTATTATTTATATTGTAGCTATATTAGGGTTTATTTTACAGGTAAGTATTTAGCTTTAAATAGGAATAATTTATTTAATAAGAGTTAATTTATTTCGTTATATTTAAATTATATTTAACTTAGGGGGGTGTTAGTGTTAGGGTTAGACTTAGCTTTAGGGGTTAATACATTTATTATAGTAGCGGTGAGATCCGGTTGGCAGATTAGGGGTTAATAATTGTAGGTAGGTGGAGGCGACGTTGGGGGTGGCAGATTAGGGGTTAATAAATATAGGGGTCGGCGGTGTTAGGGGCAGCAGATTAGGGGTACATAGGGATAATGTAGCTGGCGGCGGTGTACGGAGCGGCAGATTAGGGGTTAAAAAAATATGCATGTGTCAGCGATAGCGGGGGTGGCAGATTAGGGGTTAATAAATATAATATAGGGATCACGATGTTAGGGGCAGCAGATTAGGGGTACATAGGGATAACGTAGCTGGCGGCGGTGTACGGAGTGGCAGATTAGGGGTTAAAACATTTTAATAGAGTGGCGGCGATGTGGGGGGACCTCGGTTTAGGGGTAGATAGGTAGTTTATGGGTGTTAGTGTACTTTAGAGCAGTGTTTTTCAACCAGTGTGCCGTGGCACACTAGTGTGCCGTGAGAGATCCTCAGGTGTGCCACGGCAGACTGACAACAGTGTGACATATTTTTTAAACTTTGCTTGTTTTTTACTCCCAGTGCAGGGGTAGTTTGTAGGAGGCATGGCATAACAGCACAATGCATACAGTATGTGTGTGTTTGTGTGTATGTGTATATATATATGCTGTATTAGGCTACAATGTGTGATTTTTTTTAAAATTTTGGGATGGTGGTGTGCCACAGGATTTTTTAATGTAAAAAAGTGTGCCACGGCAAAAAAAAGGTTAAAAATCACTGCTTTAGAGCACAGTAGTTAAGAGCTTTATAAACCGGCGTTAGCCCAGAAAGCTCTTAACTACTGACTTTTTTCTGCGGCTTGAGTTTTGTCGTTAGATTTCTAATGCTCACTTCAGCCAAGACTCTAAATACCGGCGTTAGAAAGATCCCATTGAAAAGATAGGATACGCAAATGGCGTAGGGGGATCTGCGGTATGGAAAAGTCGCGGCTGCAAAGTGAGCGTTAGACCCTTTCCTGACTGACTCCAAATACCAGCGGGCGGTAAAAACCAGCGTTAGGACCCTCTAACGCTGGTTTTGACGGCTACCGCCCAACTCTAAATCTAGGCCAATGTTTTTATTCATATTGCTTTAAGTGTTTCTGTTTTTTGTTATCATCACAGCACTTTGCTTTAGCGTGTGGATTGTGCCTATCTGATATAGAAATAGTCATATATGTCCAGCACAGGGAATGTTTCAGGTGTGCCAGCGTCTAGGTTCCTGCCAGAACCCACAATATGCATAGACAAAAGTGAAGCAGCACCACCAAAATGTTTCTTCAAGATGCTTTATTCAGCTTGAGGAGTAGCCAGACCAAACAAAATCAAACAACAGCTAAGGACTGTGTCCGAAATGTTGTTTGATTTTGTTTGGTCTGGCTACTCCTCAAGCTGAATAAAGCATCTTGAAGAAACATTTTGGTGGTGCTGCTTAACTTTTGTCTATGCCTATCTGATCTAGGATACCATCAGTACCTCAATCTCCCTACAGGAGTAATCCATTAAGAGAGTCAACCTAACATTAGCTCTTATTTGTTTTTATTTGTTTTTATCGTATAAGCCTTTGCAAATTTGGCTGTTTATTTTAAGTGTACCATTTTATTTATTGTACCACATGGATCCATGTTGTTTTAATTATTAACCTGTACTGAGTATATTTTGTAATTTATATTAAACTTGTATTAAATACCTTATTCACCCTAGCCTCCGTTAGGTTTGGCGCCTGGGTTCTTTCCATTTTCTTATAACCTGTCTTCCCGGTGATAGCTAGGGATCACCACCCCTGGGCTGTTAGGGTATTTTCGGCGCAGCAGTAGAACACACCTACATGAATAATTTATTCAACATACAAAGTTTTGACCCACAGAATAAATGTTAGATACCAATTAGGTTTTAGCAGATTTTAAACAGTATGGTAACTATAAAAATATCATTTGGATCTTACATTAGACTATAACAAAATGGAATAACACTTACCTAAATGTTTGTTAGGAATGCATAGTTGAACATACACCTGTGGTGCTATCTCAGATATGTCCTCTCCCCTAATGACAGTCATTTTACTGAGATGATGACTCTGTTTATTTTAAATAAAGCCTTAGGACCTAACCTGCATCTGGAATTTATAGAGCACATTAACACTGATTGGCTTTGTTAGTTCATCTATCCCACCTGTTTGGTAAATCAGTGAAGAGGTTTTTTTTTTTTTTTATTATTATAAAGCAAATCATTTCTAAAAATAAAATAATAGATATTTGAACTACTGCCACTGTATCCACTTACACACATTGAGAGAAAAGCAAACAGACTTCTTACAGACTTCTTTGGAAGATAATAGGTTAAACTAAATTAAAAAATTTTTTCATTGCAGGCAATGCTTTTTGAATACTCACAGAACAAAACAGGGCTAATTGAAAATTGCTTTGGGAATTTAACCAAGCGTTCTAAACCTTAAAATGCGCAAATAATTTTACTGGGTCAGGTAATATAATAGGCGAAAGTGTCACACGGCATTAGCTTGTTTATAGTATACAATTGTGCAGGTGAGAATCGAAGTGTTGATTGCATAGCTTGAGCTTCGAAAAATTTCCTGGCAAGTAATTTGTTGCCTTATTCAATAAAGCTGGATGTACTCAACAGGAGTAAAAACACAATCCTATATTGTATTAAAGCTCTTTGTTATGAAGATTGATTGTGCGGCTGATTTGATTAAATACTTTCCTTATTGATTTATACATTGCTTTCAAACATCAACTTAATTATCCATCATTAATGTAAACATATACAGCATTTAAACACCATCAGCTTAACTTATTTGTTCAACTTAAAGTCAATGCATAGAATGGTTTTCTAAATGGGAAATAACGAAGTAGGTGCTTGAGAAATGTTTATTTTCTAAAAGCCACTTTTTAATAGTTATAGCTAGTTCATTATATCTTACAGATAAAATATATGTAATATTTCACCTTTGTTTATTTAAGTCAGGGGTGTCAAACTTGCCTACCATTGAAAGGGACATAAGACTTCTCATCAGAAATTTGAAATTCCTTTTTAAGGCATGGCAAATCCCAGGAGCGATGGTTGTTAAACTACCATTGAATACAGTAGATGCATAATCATCAAATGCATAAAACAAAATCACACTGCTAGCAAATGCCAACAATTGAAAGATTCAGTGCTAACTGGGACACAAAAACATACTAGAACAATTTTTACAAAGAGAATTCAAACAATAAATTGAAATGTAAAGCATTTTATAATTACAGTAATCTCAATTATTCTCTAGTATTACCCTTTCCCACCTCCCTATTGTCTCTCTTCTAACACTTACCATAAATACAACCTTATATTACAATCTTACTTTTTTTTAAATCTCTTACGGCTAGATTTGGAGTTTTGTCGGTAACGACCCGAAAAACTAACGCCGGCTTTTTTCTGGCCGCACCATAAAAATAACTCTGGTATTGAGAGTCCACATAAAGGCTGCGTTAGGCTCCAAAAAAGGAGCGTAGAGCATTTTTAACGCAGCTTCAACTCTCGATACCAGAGTTCCTTACGGACGCGGCCAGCCTCAAAAACGTGCTCGTGCACGATTCCCCCATAGGAAACAATGGGGCTGTTTGAGCTGAAAAAAAAAAAAACACCTGCAAAAAAGCCGCGTTCAGCTCCTAACGCAGCCCCATTGTTTGCTATGCGGTAACCCTTCCTACGTCTGCACTTAACACTCTAACATGTACCCCGAGTCTAAACACCCCTAACCTTACACTTATTAACCCCTAATCTTCCGCCCCCGCTATCGCTGACCCCTGCATATTATTATTAACCCCTAATCTGCCGCTCCGTAAACCGCCGCTACTTACATTATCCCTATGTACCCCTAATCTGCTGCCCTAACATCGCCGACCCCTATATTATATTTATTAACCCCTAATCTGCCCCCCACAACGTCGCCTCCACCTGCCTACACTTATTAACCCCTAATCTGCCGACCGGACCTGAGCGCTACTATAATAAAGTTATTAACCCCTAATCCGCCTCACTAACCCTATCATAAATAGTATTAACCCCTAATCTGCCCTCCCTAACATCGCCGACACCTAACTTCAAACATTAACCCCTAATCTGCTGACTGGAGCTCACCGCTATTCTAATAAATGTATTAACCCCTAAAGCTAAGTCTAACCCTAACACTAACACCCCCCTAAATTAAATATTATTTAAATCTAACGAAATTAATTAACTCTTATTAAATAAATTATTCCTATTTAAAGCTAAATACTTACCTGTAAAATAAATCCTAATATAGCTACAACATAAATTATAATTATATTATAGCTATTTTAGGATTTATATTTATTTTACAGGTAACTTTGTATTTATTTTAACCAGGTACAATAGCTATTAAATAGTTAAGAACTATTTAATAGCTAAAATAGTTAAAATAATTACAAATTTACCTGTAAAAGAAATCCTAACCTAAGTTACAAATAAACCTAACACTAGACTATCAATAAATTAATTAAATAAACTACCTACAATTACCTACAATTAACCTAACACTACACTATCAATAAATTAATTAAATACAATTGCTACAAATAAATACAATTAAATAAACTAGCTAAAGTACAAAAAATAAAAAAGAACTAAGTTACAAAAAATAAAAAAATATTTACAAACATAAGAAAAATATTACAACAATTTTAAACTAATTACACCTACTCTAAGCCCCCTAATAAAATAACAAAGTCACCCAAAATAAAAAAATGCCCTACCCTATTCTAAATTACTAAAGTTCAAAGCTCTTTTACCTTACCAGCCCTGAACAGGGCCCTTTGCGGGGCATGCCCCAAGAAATACAGCTCTTTTGCCTGTGAAAAAAAACATACAATACCCAAGCCCCCCAACATTACAACCCACCACCCACATACCCCTAATCTAACCCAAACCCCCCTTAAATAAACCTAACACTAAGCCCCTGAAGATCATCCTACCTTGTCTTCACCTCACCGGGTATCACACCGATCCGTCCAGAAGAGCTCCTCCGATGTCCTGATCCAAGCCCAAGCGGGGGGCTGAAGAGGTCCATGATCCGGCTGAAGTCTTCATCCAAGCGGGGCAGAAGAGGTCTTCCATCCGATTGAAGTCTTCATCCAAGCGGCATCCATCCGGAGCGAAGCGGCAGCATCCTGAAGACCTCCACCGCGGAACATCCATCCTGGCCGACGACTGAACGACGAATGATGGTTCCTTTAAATGACGTCATCCAAGATGGCGTCCCTCGAATTCCGATTGGCTGATAGGATTCTATCAGCCAATCGGAATTAAGGTAGGAATATTCTGATTGGCTGATGGAATCAGCCAATCAGAATCAAGTTCAATCCGATTGGCTGATCCAATCAGCCAATCAGATTGAGCTTGCATTCTATTGGCTGATCGGAACAGCCAACATTTATTAGAATAGCGGTGAGCTCCAGTCGGCAGATTAGGGGTTAATAATTGAAGTTAGGTGTCGGCGATGTTAGGGAGGGCAGATTAGGGGTTAATACTATTTATTATAGGGTTAGTGAGGCGGATTAGGGGTTAATAACTTTATTATAGTAGAGTATTGAGAGTCCACATAAAGGCTGCGTTAGGCTCCAAAAAAGGAGCGTAGAGCATTTTTAACGCAGCTTCAACTCTCGATACCAGAGTTGCTTACGGACGCTGCCAGCCTCAAAAACGTGCTCGTGCACGATTCCCCCATAGGAAACAATGGGGCTGTTTGAGCTGAAAAAAAAAAACAAACACCTGCAAAAAAGCCGCGTTCAGCTCCTAACGCAGCCCCATTGTTTGCTATGGGGAAACACTTCCTACGTCTGCACCTAACACTCTAACATGTACCCCGAGTCTAAACACCCCTAACCTTACACTTATTAACCCCTAATCTTCCGCCCCGCTATCGCTGACCCCTGCATATTATTATTAACCCCTAATCTGCCGCTCCGTAAACCGCCGCTACTTACATTATCCCTATGTACCCCTAATCTGCTGCCCTAACATCGCCGACCCCTATATTATATTTATTAACCCCTAATCTGCCCCCCACAACGTCGCCTCCACCTGCCTACACTTATTAACCCCTAATCTGCCGACCGGACCTGAGCGCTACTATAATAAAGTTATTAACCCCTAATCCGCCTCACTAACCCTATCATAAATAGTATTAACCCCTAATCTGCCCTCCCTAACATCGCCGACACCTAACTTAAAAAATTAACCCCTAATCTGCTGACTGGAGCTCACCGCTATTCTAATAAATGTATTAACCCCTAAAGCTAAGTCTAACCCTAACACTAACACCCCCCTAAGTTAAATATAATTTAAATCTAACGAAATTAATTAACTCTTATTAAATAAATTATTCCTATTTAAAGCTAAATACTTACCTGTAAAATAAATCCTAATATAGCTACAACATAAATTATAATTATATTATAGCTATTTTAGGATTTATATTTATTTTACAGGTAACTTTGTATTTATTTTAACCAGGTACAATAGCTATTAAATAGTTAAGAACTATTTAATAGCTAAAATAGTTAAAATAATTACAAATTTACCTGTAAAAGAAATCCTAACCTAAGTTACAAATAAACCTAACACTAGACTATCAATAAATTAATTAAATAAACTACCTACAATTACCTACAATTAACCTAACACTACACTATCAATAAATTAATTAAATACAATTGCTACAAATAAATACAATTAAATAAACTAGCTAAAGTACAAAAAATAAAAAAGAACTAAGTTACAAAAAATAAAAAAATATTTACAAACATAAGAAAAATATTACAACAATTTTAAACTAATTACACCTACTCTAAGCCCCCTAATAAAATAACAAAGCCACCCAAAATAAAAAAATGCCCTACCCTATTCTAAATTACAAAAGTTCAAAGCTCTTTTACCTTACCAGCCCTGAACAGGGCCCTTTGCGGGGCATGCCCCAAGAAATACAGCTCTTTTGCCTGTAAAAAAAAACATACAATACCCAAGCCCCCCAACATTACAACCCACCACCCACATACCCCTAATCTAACCCAAACCCCCCTTAAATAAACCTAACACTAAGCCCCTGAAGATCATCCTACCTTGTCTTCACCTCACCGGGTATCACACCGATCCGTCCAGAAGAGCTCCTCCGATGTCCTGATCCAAGCCCAAGCGGGGGGCTGAAGAGGTCCATGATCCGGCTGAAGTCTTCATCCAAGCGGGGCAGAAGAGGTCTTCCATCCGATTGAAGTCTTCATCCAAGCGGCATCCATCCGGAGCGAAGCGGCAGCATCCTGAAGACCTCCACCGTGGAACATCCATCCTGGCCGACGACTGAACGACGAATGACGGTTCCTTTAAATGACGTCATCCAAGATGGCGTCCCTTGAATTCCGATTGGCTGATAGGATTCTATCAGCCAATCGGAATTAAGGTAGGAATATTCTGATTGGCTGATGGAATCAGCCAATCAGAATAAAGTTCAATCCGATTGGCTGATCCAATCAGCCAATCAGATTGAGCTTGCATTCTATTGGCTGATCGGAACAGCCAATAGAATGCGAGCTCAATCTGATTGGCTGATTGGATCAGCCAATCGGATTGAACTTGATTCTGATTGGCTGATTCCATCAGCCAATCAGAATATTCCTACCTTAATTCCGATTGGCTGATAGAATCCTATCAGCCAATCGGAATTCGAGGGACGCCATCTTGGATGACGTCATTTAAAGGAACCGTCATTCGTCGTTCAGTCGTCGGCCAGGATGGATGTTCCGCGGTGGAGGTCTTCAGGATGCTGCCGCTTCGCTCCGGATGGATGCCGCTTGGATGAAGACTTCAATCGGATGGAAGACCTCTTCTGCCCCGCTTGGATGAAGACTTCAGCCGGATCATGGACCTCTTCAGCCCCCCGCTTGGGCTTGGATCAGGACATCGGAGGAGCTCTTCTGGACAGATCGGTGTGATACCCGGTGAGGTGAAGACAAGGTAGGATGATCTTCAGGGGCTTAGTGTTAGGTTTATTTAAGGGGGGTTTGGGTTAGATTAGGGGTATGTGGGTGGTGGGTTGTAATGTTGGGGGGCTTGGGTATTGTATGTTTTTTTTTACAGGCAAAAGAGCTGTATTTCTTGGGGCATGCCCCGCAAAGGGCCCTGTTCAGGGCTGGTAAGGTAAAAGAGCTTTGAACTTTAGTAATTTAGAATAGGGTAGGGCATTTTTTTATTTTCGGTGGCTTTGTTATTTTATTAGGGGGCTTAGAGTAGGTGTAATTAGTTTAAAATTGTTGTAATATTTTTCTTATGTTTGTAAATATTTTTTTATTTTTTGTAACTTAGTTCTTTTTTATTTTTTGTACTTTAGCTAGTTTATTTAATTGTATTTATTTGTAGCAATTGTATTTAATTAATTTATTGATAGTGTAGTGTTAGGTTAATTGTAGGTAATTGTAGGTAGTTTATTTAATTAATTTATTGATAGTCTAGTGTTAGGTTTATTTGTAACTTAGGTTAGGATTTCTTTTACAGGTAAATTTGTAATTATTTTAACTATTTTAGCTATTAAATAGTTCTTAACTATTTAATAGCTATTGTACCTGGTTAAAATAAATACAAAGTTACCTGTAAAATAAATATAAATCCTAAAATAGCTATAATATAATTATAATTTATATTGTAGCTATATTAGGATTTATTTTACAGGTAAGTATTTAGCTTTAAATAGGAATAATTTATTTAATAAGAGTTAATTAATTTCGTTAGATTTAAATTATATTTAATTTAGGGGGGTGTTAGTATTAGGGTTAGACTTAGCTTTAGGGGTTAATACATGTATTAGAATAGCGGTGAGCTCCAGTCGGCAGATTATGGGTTAATAATTGAAGTTAGGTGTCGGCGATGTTAGGGAGGGCAGATTAGGGGTTAATACTATTTATGATAGGGTTAGTGAGGCGGATTAGGGGTTAATAACTTTATTATAGTAGCGCTCAGGTCCGCTCGGCAGATTAGGGGTTAATAAGTGTAGGCAGGTGGAGGCGACGTTGAGGGGGGCAGATTAGGGGTTAATAAATATAATATAGGGGTCGGCGGTGTTAGGGGCAGCAGATTAGGGGTACATAAGGATAACGTAGGTGGCGGCGCTTTGCGGTCGGCAGATTAGGGGTTAATAAGTGTAGGTAGCTGGCGGCGACGTTGTGGGGTGCAGATTAGGGGTTAATAAATATAATACAGGGGTCGGCGGTGTTAGGGGCAGCAGATTTGGGGTACATAAGTATAACGTAGGTGGCGGTCGGCAGATTAGGGGTTAAAAATTTTTTTTCGAGTGTCGGCGATGTGGGGGGACCTCGGTTTAGGGGTACATAGGTAGTTTATGGGTGTTAGTGTACTTTAGAGTACAGTAGTTAAGAGCTTTATAAACCGGCGTTAGCCCAGAAAGCTCTTAACTACTGACTTTTTTCCTGCGGCTGGAGTTTTGTCGTTAGATGTCTAACGCTCACTTCAGAAACGACTCTAAATACCGGAGTTATAAAAATCCTATTGAAAAGATAGGATACGCAATTGACGTAAGGGGATCTGCGATATGGATAAGTCGCGGCTGGAAAGTGAGCGTTAGACCCTATTTTGAGTGACTCCAAATACCGGCGGTAGCCTAAAACGAGCGTTAGGAGCCTCTAACGCTGGTTTTCACGGCTACCGCCAAACTCCAAATCTAGGCCTTATTCTTTTTCAAATCCCTCATGCTAAATTACCCACATTCCTCACTTTCTCACACACCTGCTCCCTAACAAGGGTTTAGAGTCTCTTGGACACAGCGGCCAGCAGTTCCCTGAAGATTTGGCATTGACAGATGATAACTTCCACAGTCCACGAAGGGTAAGAGCAGGAGAGGCAGTAAAGTTACTGAAGTAGGTAGGCAAACATGTGCCTAGAGTCCTTTGGACACAGCAGGTAACAGTTTAAGTGGTGATAACCACCACAGAGTAGGAAGGACAGGAGCCGGAGTGGCAACAGCAGCACCAGGCAGCAGAGTTACTGAACTAGGTAGAGCTCACAGTACATAAACCTCAAAAATACACCTCCAAGGGAGAGGGGGAGAAGGACATACCTAGAGTCCCTTGGACACAAAGGCTAGAAGTTCCCTGAGGATTTGACATTGACGGATAATAACTACATCAATGCAGGAAGGGCAAAAACAGGAATGGAAAACATTTCAAAATCAATCAGTGTCAAAGCTAAAGACAGGGTAACCTAGCTTTTGAATGTTAGAGTTGAAAAATACCATTTGCTCTATTAGCTGCGGTGACATTTGTGAGTGCTTAGGATTCAGTATATTGTCAGTTAATGAAAACGATTTCTCACTTTACATGATTGTGGAGGACAAGAGAGGAGCTCCTGAACTATGGTAGCCAGGGCAGGTCACACAGTCCTCTTGTCATCTCAATAGCTCAGAGGATTTGCTGTAGAGATAAAAAGAGGTTCACAAAGATAAGCCTTTACTATGGTGAGGCACTTGTACTCCCCTTTCTTAAAGGAGGTTTAAGTGGGTCCCACTGAACAGTCTACTTTCTGTAACCAAAATGAAGCATCTCCACTCAGCTGTGTTGTCCTGCTGCTGCTGCAGCTGTTGGTAACAGATGAAAAAATATCTGCCTCTTGCTGCTGCACTTCTCCCTCAAAAATCATCCTCCTCTTTTTTGAACTGCATGCACCCTGCAAATTAATTCTGTGACTACACAAAATGGCCAGCATCAGTTCATGGCATTTCTCCAGATGGTCCTGCATGCTACCTTACAGCTGCTCCTTCAGTCTTCTGACAAGTGCTGCTACCTCCCTGCTTAGTACTCCATCTGGAACCACTTCCTGATTTTTACAGGAAGGCATCCAACTTGCTCAATAGGTGAGAGAACAAGGGCATGACAACCTAATGGTGGTGTTTTGCCTTATGCTCTCAGTGACATCCCTAAAAGGCTTCAGGATTGCCACTAAATCACCAATCATGGTCAACTCATCTCTTCCCTCTGCTTCTCTAAGATACATTCCACCATATCCAAAGTTAACTTTCTCCTAGGAGTTATGCCTTGCTTAAGATGGTGCTGGATAAGCCCTGCCTTCTCCTGTTCCTGCCTAAGGAGCTTACTGTCTTTAGCACTGTAGTGGAAGTAGCCTGCAATCCTTCTACACTGTTCCAGTAAAGTTGATAGCCTAGAGTTGCCTTCAGGTATAGCAGCCTTTACCACCATGTGGAGGATCTGAACCAAACAATGCACACCAATAAAGTCACCCTCAAAGAGAGCATTCATCCTGTTTGGTGCTCAATAACAAAGCCCATTTCCATATTGGTGCCTGCCCACTCTCCTACCCACTTAGTCATCATCCTCCTAAGAGCCTGCAATACATATAATGTCAACAGTATGCTGCTCATTCAACACCTTGCCATGAATGAGGAATGATTGGTAGACCTGCAGGTGGTTTTGGGACTGGTAAGGAGTCTAAGTATACATATAGGCTGCTAATTCAATTCACAATAAGAAAAACCTTTAAAAAGCACTGGCACTTGCTAAAATCAGATCCCCTACTAGGAGACAATTTAACTACTGAACCAAGAATAATATTTTGGAAAAAAAAAATCCAAAAGGTCCATCCTAGCACCAAGTGAAATGAAAAGAAATAAAAATACCAGTCTCATAATCAAAGAGTTATTGGGAAACAAGATTGTAGGCTTTTATCCATGTCATACATGCAAAGCATGTCAACACAGTACAAATAAAGAAAGCAATTGATATAGAGAATACATGAGAGACCTTCATTATCATGGATCTTATAAGATGTACTCAAAAAGGGGTAATATACTGTATATCCTACAGTGCACTTGTAAATTATTGTATTTAGGAGAAACTAAAAGATGTTTGAGGGACCAAATTAGGAAGCATCTCCTTAGTATAGAAAATGGGATAGAAGATATTCATCTATATAGACATTTTAAAGAGACACATAAAGGCAATACTATAGATTTAAAATATTGGGGATTATGTATTTTATCTAAGAATTGGACTGGGGAGATATAGAGAAATTACTACTTATCAAAGAGAATTAATATATAGGTTTGATACTTTATTCCCCAACGGATAAAATTCAGAAAACATAATTTATGCTTACCTGATAAATTTATTTATCTTGTAGTGTATCCAGTCCACGGATCATCCATTACTTATGGAATATATTCTCCTTCCCAACAGGAAGCTGCAAGAGTCCACCCACAGCAAAGCTGCTATATAGCTCCTCCCCTAACTGCCATATTCAGTCATTCGACCGAAAACATGCAGAGAGAAAGGAAAAACCATAGGGTGCAGTGGTGACTGTAGTTCAAATGAAAAAATTACCTGCCTTAAAGTGACAGGGCGGGCCGTGGACTGGATACACTACAAGAGAAATAAATTTATCAGGTAAGCATAAATTATGTTTTCTCTTGTTAAGTGTATCCAGTCCACGGATCATCCATTACTTATGGAATACCAATACCAAAGCTAAAGTACACGGATGATGGGAGGGACAAGGCAGGTACTTAAACGGAAGTTACCACTGCCTGTAAAAAACCCTTTCTCCCAAAAATAGCCTCCGAAGAAGCAAGGTATCAAATTTGTTAAATTTGAAAAGTATGAAGCGCAGACCAAAACTCCGTCTTGTAAATCTGTTCAACAGAAGCCACATTTAAAAAAGGCCCAAGTGAAAACCACAGCTCTAGTAGAATGAGCTGTAATCCCTTCAGGAGGCTGCTGTCCAGCAGTCTCATAAGCTAAATGAATTATGCTTTTTAACCAAAAAGACAGAGAGGCTGCTGAAGTCTTTTGACCTCTCCTCTGTCCAGAATAGACAACAAACAAGGTGAACGTTTGATGAAAACTGTAGTAGCTTGTAAGTAAAACTTTAAAGCACAAACCACGTCCAATATTGTGTAATAGACGTTCCTTCTTTGAGGAAGGATTAGGATACAAGCATGGAACAACTGTCTCTTGAGTGATGTACTTGTTAGATACCACCTTAGGAAAAAACCCAGGTTGGTACGCAGGACTACCTTATCCGTACGAAGGACCAGATAAGGAGAATCACATTGTAACACAGATAACTTGGAGACTCTACGAGTCGAGGAATTAGCTACCCAAAAGGAACTTTCCAAGATAAAGATTGATATCTATGGAACAAAAAAGGTTCAAACGGAACTTCTTGAAGAACCTTAAGAATCAGGTTTAAGCTCCATGGCGGAGCAACAGTTTTAAACACAGGCTTGGATCTAACCAAAGCCTGACCAAATGCCTGAACGTCTAGAATACCTGCCAGACGCTTGTGCAAAAAAATAGACAGAGTAAAAATCTGTCCCCTTTTAAGGAATTAGCTGACAACCCTTTTCTCAAAAACATCTTGGAGAAAAGATAATATCCTGGGAATCCAGACTTTACTCCATGAGTAACCCTTGGATTCATAACAATCAGATATTTACACCATATCTATGTTCAATTTTCCTAGAGACAGGCTTTCATGTCTGTATTAAGGTATCAATGACTGACTCGGAGAAGCCATGCTTTGATAACATCAAGCGTTCAGTCTCCAGGCAGTCCATCTCAGATTGATTCTATTTAGATGGTTGAAAGGACCCTGAGGTAGAGGGACCTGTCTCTGAAGCAGAGACCGTGATGGAAAGGATGACATGTCCACCAGATCTGCATACCAGGTCCTGCGTGGCTACGCAGGCGCTGTCAAAAACACCAAAGCCCTCTCCTGCTTGGTCTTGACCTCCGGAGGAAATCCCACTCCCCCGGAAGAAAAGTCTGATGACTTAGAAAATCCACCTCCCAGTTCTCAACACCTGGGATATGGATAGCTGATAGACAAGAGTGAGTCTCTGTCCAGTAAATTATTGTAAGACTTCTAACATCGCTAGGGAACTTCTGTTCCCCCTTGAT
Source organism: Bombina bombina (assembly GCF_027579735.1). Lineage (NCBI taxonomy): Eukaryota > Metazoa > Chordata > Amphibia > Anura > Bombinatoridae > Bombina > Bombina bombina. The sequence continues at coordinate 563,890,133 of NC_069504.1, forward strand.
GGCTGATGTAAGCCACAGTCGTGTATATTGTCCGACTGAGTATGATGTACCTCAGAGTTGCTAACTGAGGCCAAGTCTGAAGAGCATGGAATATCACTCCCAGTTCCAGAATATTTATTAGAAGGAGGGTCTCCTCCTAAGTCCACTATCCCTGAGCCTTCAGGGAGTTCCAGACTGCATCCCAACCTAAAAGGCTGGCATCTATTGTAACAATTGTCCCATCTGACCTGCGGAAGGTCATACCCTTGGACAGATGGACCCGACATAGTCACCAGAGAAGAGAATCTCTGGTCTCTTGGTCCAGGTTTAACAGGGGGACAAATCTGTGTAATCCCCGTTCCTCTGACTGAGCATGCATAGTTGCAGCGGTCTGAAATGTAGACGTGCAAACGGTACTATGTCCCTTGCCGCTACCATTAAGCCGATTTCAATCATGTACTGAGCCACCGAAGGGCGCGGATGGGATGAAAAAAAAAAACGGCAGAAATTTAGAAACTTTGACAACCTGGACTCCGTCAGGTAAATTTTCATTTCTACAGAATCTATCAGAGTCCCTAGGAGGGAAACCCTTGAGATTGGGGATAGAGAACTCTTTCCTTGTTCACTTTCCACCCATGTGATCTCAGAAATGCCAGTACTACGTCCGTATGAGACTGGGCAATTTGGATGTTTGACGCCTGTATCAGGATGTCGTCTAAATAAGGGGCCACTTCTATGCCCCGCGGTCTAAGGACCGCCAAAGCGACCCCAGAACCTCCATAAAGATTCTTGGGGCTGTAGATATCCCAAAGGAAAGAGCTACAAACTGGTAATGCCTGTCTAGAAAGGCAAACCTGAAAAACGATGGTGATCTTTATGCATCACAATGTGAGGATAAGCATCCTTCAAATCCATTGTAGTCCTCTATTGACTCTCCTGGATCATAGTTAAGATGGTACGAATAGTTTCCATCTTAAATGACGGAATTCTGAGGAATTTGTTTAAGATCTTTAGATCCAAAATAGGTCTGAAGGTTCCCTCTCCTTGGGAACCACAAACAGATTTGAGTAAAAACTCTGTCCCTGTTCCTCTCTTGGAACTGGATGGATCTCGTACACAATGTAAGAATGCCTCCTTCTTTATCTGGTTTGCAGATAATTGTGAAAGGCGAAATCTCCCCTTTTTTTGGGGGGGGAATCTTTGAAATCCAGAAGATATCTCTGGGATATAAATTCCAATGCCTAGGGATCCTGGGCATCTCTTGCCCACGCCTGGGCAAAGAATGAAAGTCTGCCCCCTATAGGATCCGTTACCGGATAGGGGTCCGTTCCTTCATGCTGCCTTAGAGGCAGCAGCAGGCTCCTTGGCCTGCTTATCTTTGTTCCAGGTCCGATTGTCTCCAGACCGCCTTGGACTGAGCAAAAATTCCCTCTTGTTTTGCCTTAGAGGAAGAGGATGCCACACCTGCCCTGAAGTTTTTAAAAGGTACGAAAATTAGACACTTTTTTTTTTTTTTTTTTTTTTTTTTGCCCTTGATTTAGACCTATCCTGAGGAAGAGCATGACCTTTTCCTCCAGTGATATAAGCAATAATCTCCTTCAAACCAGGCCCGAATAGGGTCTGCCCCTTGAAGGGAAGTTAAGTAGCTTATTTATTAAAGTCACGACAGCTGACCATGATATAAGCCATAGCGCTCTGCGCGCCAGTATAGTAAAAAAAAACCAGAATTCTTAGCCGTTAGTCTAGTCAAATGAACAAGGCATCAGAAAACAAAGGAATTGGCTAGCATAAGCTTGTCAAATATATTCATCCAATGGAGTCGCTTAACTGTAAAGCCTCATCAAGAGACTCAACCCAGAACGCCGCAGCAGCAGTGACAGAAGCAATGTATGCAAGGGGCTGCAGGATAAAACCCTGTTGAATAAACATTTTTTATCCATTGGATCTAAAAAGCACAACTGTCCTCGTCAGAGGTAGTGGTACGCTTAGCTAGAGTAGAAACTCTTCTCTCCACCTTAGGAACTGTCTGCCAGAAGTCCCGTGTGGTGGTAACTATTAGAAAACATTCTTCTAAAAAATAGGAGGGGAAGAGAACAGCACACCTGGTCTATCCCATTCCTTATTAAATTTTTTTTTTTTTTTTTTTTTTTAGTAAACCTCTTTAGGTATTGGAAAAACATCAGTACACACCGGCACTGCATATTATTTATCCAGTCTACACAATTTCTCTGGCCCTGCGATTGTACACATTCATTCAGAGCAGCCAAAGCCTCCCTGAGCAACAAGTGGAGGTTCTCAAGCATAAATTTTAAATGTAGAAATATCAGAATCAGGTTAAATCATCTTCCCTGAGTCAAAAAAAAAAAAAAAAAATCACCCACAGACTAAGCATATTGTGAGGTAGTATCATACATGGTTCTTAAAGCGTCTGTATGCTCTGTATCTACCCCCAGAGCTAACTGCTTTCCTTTAATTTCAGGTAGTCTGACTAATACTGCTGCCAGAATATTATTCACCACCTTTGCCATGTCTTGTAAAATAAACGCTATGGGCGCCCTTGATGTACTTGGCGCCATTTGAGCGTGAGTCCCTGAAGCGGGAGTCGAAGGGTCTGACACGTGGGGAGAGTTAGTCGGCATAACTTTCCCCTCGACAGAATCCCCTGGTAAAGAAACGCTATGGGTGCCCTTGATGTACTTGGCGCCATTTGAGCGTGAGTCCCTAAAGCGGGAGTCAAAAGGTCTGACACGTGGGGAGAGTTAGTCGGCATAACTACCCCCACGACAGAATCCTCTGGTGATAATGTTTTTAAAGACAAAAAATGATCTTTATTGTTTAACATGAAATCAGTACATCTGGTACACATTCTAAGATGGGGTTCCACCATGGCTTTAAAACATAATGAACACAGAGCTTCCTCTATGTCAGACATGTTAGAACAGACTAATAATGAGACTAGTAAGCTTGGAAAACACTTTAAATCAAGTTAACAAGCAAATATATAAAACGTTACTGTGCCTTTAAGAGAAACAAATTTTGCCAAAATTTGAAATAACAGTGAAAAAAAGGCAGTTAAACTAACAAAATTTTTACAGTGTATGTAACAAGTTAGCAGAGCATTGCACCCACTTGCAAATGGATGATTAACCCCTTAATACAAAAAACAGATTAACAAAACGAAAAATATGTTTTAAACAGTCATAACAGCTCCTACTTTTGAAGCCCTTTTGAGCCCTTCAGAGATGTCCTATAGCATGCAGGGGACTGCTGAGGGAAGCTGAATGTCACTGTTTGTAATTTTAACTGCACCAACTGTAACTTTTATACTATAACAGTGGAAATTGTTTCTATGCAAAATTTAAGCCAGCCATGTGGAAAAAACTTAGGCCCCAATAAGTTTTATCACCAAACATATGTTAAAAAACGATTAAACATGCCAGCAAACGTTTTAAAACACATTTTTACAAGAGTATGTATCTCTATTAATAAGCCTGATACCAGTCGTTATCGCTGCATTTAAGGCTTTACTTACATTACTTCGGTATCAGCAGTATTTTCTTAGTCAATTCCATTCCTAGAAAAATATTTTACTGCACATACCTTATCTGCAGGAAAACCTGCACGCCATTCCCCCTCTGAAGTACCTCACTCCTCAGAATGTGTGAGAACAGCAAATGGATCTTAGTTACGTCTGCTAAGATCATAGAAAAACGCAGGCAGATTCTTCTTCCAAATACTGCCTGAGATAAACAGCACACTCCGGTGCCATTTAAAAATAACAAACTTTTGATTGAAGAATAAACTAAGTAGAAAGCACCACAGACTCTCACAACCTCCTATCTATGTTGAGGCTTGCAAGAGAATGACTGAATATGGCAGTTAGGGGAGGAGCTATATAGCAGCTTTGCTGTGGGTGGACTCTTGCAGCTTCCTGTTGGGAAGGAGAATATATTCCATAAGTAATGGATGATCCGTGGACTGGATACACTTAACAAGAGAAATAGACCTTTCCCCTTTTCTGTTAGACTGAAACAAGTAACCCTTTTCTGTATCTACTTTAAACTTTTAAAGGATGATACAATTTTTTTCTAGTCACAATCGATTTTAGCTATATGCAAAAATATTTATGTTATGTTTATTTTGTTTTATCTATATAGATGTTTTTAATATATATATATTAGAAGTGATATTATTTTTAAAGGTATAATACTACCTTAAGTAATACCAACTTAAAAAATCAAGCATTGCATTAAAGTCCAATTAGAGATTAACCTATCAGAGGATCTCTAGGGTTTAAATAAACTAAAGGAAGTGCTGAACTTTATCTTGAAAAAGCTCTGAGAAAGGGTGAAACGTGTTGGCAGTTGTGCAGTTCCTTTGAACTTTAATTTTGAACTTTTATATTGAACTTTTATATTGGAAGAATTTGTGAGTCCCCCATCTGCGTGTTATTACACTGAGTGCAGAAAGTGATGTACTCGCAAACGTTCCAAACCAGTCCTATCTAGTCCTTTGCAATAAGGATTACACCTATAAAGAGCTAATGTCAATATTACTCTATTCAATTGAAGAGGTAATTCATACGGAAAGGTAATGGAGTGTATCGTAAGTGACCGGAGTTATACATTCTGACGTCAACAAAGATCACGTGACCTTCTGTCAGCAGACAGTGCATCAACCGCCAAGAAGGAATAGATGGTTTTGGGGTCCTGCTTCTAAAAGATCCCAAAGAAGGTACAGTACTATCGGATACAGAGAGGGCTTAAAGACGCCCACGGAGTACTGAAATTGGAACAAGCAAATACCATTGCCTAGGTGTGGGTCCAAATCCTAATGCGGCATTAGGGTAACAGACACTTCCAAACAAAGTCTTGCTGTACACATTTAACAGCTTAACTGCTCTAATAAGGATATTCTGACTATTTGAATATAAGTATAAAATACTATTATACACAGTATATATGATAAAAAAGAATTGCTTTTTTCACTGGCCAGTGCAATATCCATAACAGAGTTACAGGACTATACGTTCTCTGATAACTACATGTTTTAAATGTAACATTGTATGCAATGATTTATGCAACATTTTTTCAGCAAATATTTTTGATACATTTTAATTTATTTATTTTAAGGTGGTATCAGTAACACTATAGGGTGTTTTTTTTTAACAATAACACTGAAGGATTCCCATTTTAAGCTACCTATATGTGTGTTATCAAATTATAACTACTGTGATTTTATATTTGTCTACTTTGTACACTCAGAGACTTTGGTATTATTAATAAATTGAGGCCTATTTAAGAAATGTCTTGCGGACCTGATCCGACAGTGCGGATCACGTCCGCAAGACATTGCTGAATGCGGAGAGCAATACGCTCTCCACATGTAACATTGCACCAGCAACTCACAAGAGCTGCTGGTGCAACGCCGCCCCCTGCAGACTCGCGGGCAATGGGCCGCCAGCAGGGGGTGCCAATCAACCCGATCATACTCGATCGGGTTGAATTGTTGCTCTGAGCAGGCGGACAGGGTTATGGAGCAGCGGTCTTTTTGTATCTTAAGCATTTATTTGCACTCTCTATTTTCTCTTGTTATACACTATTTCTAATTTCCAGCATAGAAGTTGCCGGTAATAAGAGTGGTTTGATACTTTCTTTACAATAGCGCAAACCTTTACATCTATACTCGTCTCAATTTAGAACCTTCACATTCAGTTCCCCTCACTGAGGACCCTTACTACTACTGCTGCTGCTAGTCGTGGTAGTGGTGGGCTCTGCATATAGCCTACTTATAGTGGACATGGGAATGCATGCTACAGCAGATAATGAAGATGACCCTGCAGCTGTTGACACAACTGCCACTGCTCCTCTATATGTTTGAGCCGGAGAAGCAGACATTGGCCTTGAAAAATATATTTGACACTGTGAAACAAAGGCAACAGTTCTTGTCTCACTTCCACTCACTAGAAGCAGACACTAACTCTGCACTGGTAATGACAGTGCTGGTACTATTGGTGGGGATTGTGGTGGTGGCGGCAGCCAGAAACAAAGTGTGTACTTACCAACTAACCATTTTATGTCAGAATTGGATATATATATATATATATATATATATATATATATATATATATTTAGCTACAAGGTTATTTTTGGTTGGTGCCCTAATGCGATAACAAATATGGTTTCAATTAGATGAAGGGTACACCATACTACAATATATAGTACTGTACAAAAGTCTAAGGCCACCATTAAATTTGTTGTTTTAGCAATGGTATAATGACCATATATAATTATTTTTCAGTCTCTTTTTTAGAACCAGAAACTACAGGATATTTGTATGCAGTATTAAAAAAGAGAAAAAAATCTGGAGAAAACGGAATGTAACCTTAATTAATATCATTGCTAACACCTGTATTTGTCCTAATATTTCATGTCAAAAGGACTGCTGTGAAAAAGGTCTATTACACCAGGTTTGTGCAAGACATGTTTGAACATTATATAAACATGTGGTATGAGTTTAATTAATTGGAAGCGTGCTAATAAGACCAACTTTCAATCACATTATTCCATTAAAATGCCAGAGATCACAGAAATTGACAGACATAAAATCATAATTTTGCAATAGCAAAGCCACTCTCAAAGGGAAATCAGCAAACAAACTGGATACTCAAGCTATGGTATTCAAGCAGTTATAAAGAAATTTGAAAAATCAGGAGAGGTCAAGGACAAAAAGGATTGGAAGGCCAAGAAAACTTTCAAAATCTGATGCAAAGTTTCTCAGAGTTTCTTCTTTGAGAGACCAGAAGAAGTCCAGCAAAGACCTGGCTCAGCATCTGGCAGCTTCATAGGGATGCCAATTTGACCCTTCTACAGTCCAAATATGCTTGATCAGGAATGGTCTTTCTGGAAGGGTAGCAGCCAAAGAACCACTTTTTTGGAAGGGGGACATAGTTAAAAGGCTAAGACATCTTAAAGCTCACAAAGATTGGAATGAAGATCAGTAAAAAAGATTATTATGCAGTGACAAATCCAAGTTTGAAAATTTTGGGTCCAATAGTCAACAATATGTGAGAAGAAGAGTTGGAGAGAGATAGAAGAATGAGTGCTTCAGTGAAAAAAGGGTCTATCCTGGTTTGAGGCTACATTTCTGCCAGTGGTGTTGGCGATATTGTCCAAATTGATGGGATCATTGTGGTGACATTTTATTACTGGAATATTAAAATATAGCTCACAGATTTTATACCTGGCAATTCAAATAGCTGGTTTTAAAATGGAATATTCAAGTAGTTCTTTGGCCTAGTGTCTGTCTAAGTAGAACACTCCCAATAGCATTTTAGTGGCATTTGATAAACCACTCCCTATTGAATTGGGGTATAAAAAAACTGGAACACTCTCTCTCTCTCTCTCTCTCTCTCTCTCTCTCTCATTCTTATCCTGTTCCTGAAAGGATGGCCGAATTTGGACACATTCGTGAATCTGAGTATATTCCTCACAAATTGGGGTTGTAGTATTGTAGTAAAGTTGCCCTGTCTTAATTATTTGGACTGTTTTGCTGTACAATAGATGTGTATATATAACTATAAATCTTTCTCTTATTATTAACATATATTGATTCCTTATAAACTCTTTGGGAAAAAATGGAGACCTACTTTTTAATTAATAACCACATTTTGGAATACTCAAATAAGTTACAGATGAAAATAAAACAAGAAGAAAAGATAATTAGTGATATTTCTGGGAACAATGCAGATTGTGATCACCTACTGTCACAAAGAAGAGAGCCAAAACAAATATATATATATATATATATATATATATATATATATATATATAATATAGCCAGACACTGAGAATGAGTGTTATTAATTATTGTTGTTGTTATATATTTTACACCAAAAGAAAAATGTATGCTACTTAACTACTATGGTGCTGTAGAGAGGATGTAGCAATCCCATTGTGCCCAAAATGCAATAACAAGTATTGTTTCAATTAGATGAGTGGTACACCTACAATATATGTAATATTGATAGTATACTAGTGACCATATACGCAACAGCTGTGCACTGTGTGCAATATAGCCAGCCACCGAGAAATGGTTGTTATACAATATTGTTATATATATCTTACACCCAACGGAAAAGTGTGCTACGTTACTACTATAGTGCCGTAGAGAGATGGTAGCAAACTGCCAGGTACCTATATATACTAACTATAGAAAGAAAAATTTTAAAAAAATAAATGTAATGAACACTCACTGCAAGAAAAAATCTAATTGTGCACACAAAGAGGCCCATTTATCAAGCTCCGAATGGAGCTTGAGGGCCCGTGTTTCTGGCGAGTCTTCAGACTCGCCAGAAACAGCAGTTATGAAGCAGCTGTCTAAAGACCGCTGCTCCATAACCTGTCCGCCTGCTCTGATGAGGTGGACAAAGATCACCACAATTCAACCCCATCGAGTACGATCGGGTTGATTGACACCTCCCTGCTGGCGGCCGCGAGTCTGCAGGGGGTGGTGTTGCACCAGCAGCTCACAAGAGCTGCTGGTGCAATGCTGAATATGGAGAGCGTATTGCTCTCCACATTCAGCGATGTCTGTCGGACCTGATCCGCACTGTCGGATCAGGTCCGACAGACATTTGATAAATAGGCCTCAATGGGTTAAAGTTAAATTAAAACATTTTTCCCCAACAAAGGGCCATATTAAGAGTGGAGTGCAAAATTGCACTTTCGCAAGCACAATACAGGGAGTGCAGAATTATTAGGCAAGTTGTATTTTTGAGGATTAATTTTATTATTGAACAACAACCATGTTCTCAATGAACCCAAAAAACTCATTAATATCAAAGCTGAATATTTTTGGAAGTAGTTTTTAGTTTGTTTTTAGTTTTAGCTATTTTAGGGGGATATCTGTGTGTGCAAGTGACTATTACTGTGCATAATTATTAGGCAACTTAACAAAAAACAAATATATACCCAATTTCAATATTTATTTTTACCAGTGAAACCAATATAACATCTCAACATTCACAAATATACATTTCTGACATTCAAAAACAAAACAAAAACAAATCAGTGACCAATATAGCCACCTTTCTTTGCAAGGACACTCAAAAGCCTGCCATCCATGGATTATGTCAGTGTTTTGATCTGTTCACCATCAACATTGCGTGCAGCAGCAACCACAGCCTCCCAGACACTGTTCAGAGAGGTGTACTGTTTTCCCTCCTTGTAAATCTCACATTTGATGATGGACCACAGGTTCTCAATGGGGTTCAGATCAGGTGAACAAGGAGGCCATGTCATTAGATTTTCTTCTTTTATACCCTTTCTTGCCAGCCACGCTGTGGAGTACTTGGACGCGTGTGATGGGGCATTGTCCTGCATGAAAATTATGTTTTTCTAGAAGGATGCATACTTCTTCCTGTACCACTGCTTGAAGAAGGTGTCTTCCAGAAACTGGCAGTAGGACTGGGAGTTGAGCTTGACTCCATCCTCAACCCGAAAAGGCCCCACAAGCTCATCTTTGATGATACCAACCCAAACCAGTACTCCACCTCCACCTTGCTGGCGTCTGAGTCAGACTGGAGCTCTCTGCCCTTTACCAATCCAGCCACGGGCCCATCCATCTGGCCCATCAAGACTCACTCTCATTTCATCAGTCCATAAAACCTTAGAAAAATCAGACTTGAGATATTTCTTGGCCCAGTCTTGACGTTTCAGCTTGTGTGTCTTGTTCAGTGGTGGTCGTCTTTCAGCCTTTCTTACGTTGGCCATGTCTCTGAGTATTGCACACCTTGTGCTTTTGGGCACTCCAGTGATGTTGCAGCTCTGAAATATGGCCAAACTGGTGGCAAGTGGCATCTTGGCAGCTGCACGCTTGACTTTTCTCAGTTCATGGGCAGTTATTTTGCGCCTTGGTTTTTCCACACGCTTCTTGCGACCCTGTTGACTATTTTGAATGAAACGCTTGATTGTTCGATGATCACGCTTCAGAAGCTTTGCAATTTTAAGAGTGCTGCATCCCTCTGCAAGATATCTCACTATTTTTGACTTTTCTGAGCCTGTCAAGTCCTTCTTTTGACCCATTTTGCCAAAGGAAAGGAAGTTGCCTAATAATTATGCACACCTGATATAGGGTGTTGATGTCATTAGACCACACCCCTTCTCATTACAGAGATGCACATCACCTAATATGCTTAATTGGTAGTAGGCTTTCGAGCCTATACAGCTTGGAGTAAGACAACATGCATAAAGAGGATGATGTGGTCAAAATACTCATTTGCCTAATAATTCTGCACTCCCTGTATTTGCACTTCACTCGTAATACTAGCGCACACAAATGAGGCAGCGTTTGCATTGCATGGAAGCATTGCATTCACGAGACTGCACATTCATAGGCTCCAATGAGTCACTCACGGCAGAGAACCTAGCGCAGCGAAGGGGGTAAGTTGTGCAGCAATGGGCAGGAAAGTTTAAATATTTATGTATATGAATATATGTATATACACATATTAACACATAAATATATACATGTATATAAGCATATACATATATATTTATAGTTATAACACAGTCCCCCTAGAACGCAATGTAAAGGCACTTTTTAGTGCCGTTTTTTTTTCTAACACCCCACATCCGCACACTTTAACCCCTTAAAACTGCTTTGTGCAGTTATATTTAAAAAAATAAATAAAAAATACACATAAATGTTATTTATAAAAAAGGAACAAAACTCTTTATTTTAGTGGCAATTGGGGAACATTTTTGGTAAAATAATTTTTATTGAGATTTTTATGTTTAAAGTACAATCTTACATGTTACATTTCTGTATGAATTAAACATGATGCGCCTAGTAGAAATTCAACTTATAACTTAAAAGTAACAAGTCTCTTGTCATCTTTGATCCTCTTCTTCACAAACATTTCTGATAAGTCTCTCAGTATTCAAATAATTTTGGGAGGCAGATAATTACATATTTTACAGAAATCTGAAAATCAGCTCAGTAAATTTGTCACATGTATATACTAACTCAACAATTAATACTTAATAAAGAAACATAATTAAAACAATTGGGGGAGATTTTTTAAATTAACCAGAGGTCAAATAACTACCGTAAGCTCGCAGTAGCATTAACTAGTCACTCGTAATGGCTGGTTATTTAACGTGCGCCCGTAAACATTTTTGGGCTCACGTTAAATTTGCGCTCCACTTGTAATCTAGCCCCAAAACAGGAGACATATCTACTAGTCTCAGCTATTCTTCCACTGCAATATCAATGTGCAGCCAGTGTCTTGCACATACTGCAAGAAAAAAAATTAATTCGGACACAAAGGGTTAAACTTTAAATCATTTCCCCCCCGCCAACAAAGGGCTAGATTACAAGTGAGGCGCAAATGGTTTTGCGCTAGCGCAACCTCAAACAGCTATCTTAAAGATGTGGTAAACTGGTTTCCAAAACTAAAATGTTGCACAAAACACTTTGGCCTAGATTTGGAGTTTGGCGGTAGATGGGCTGTTAACGCTCCGCAGGCTTTTTTCTGGCCGCACCATAAAATTAACTCTGGTATCGAGAGTCCAAAAAAATGCTGCGTTAGGCTCCAAAAAAGGAGCGTAGAGCATTTTTACCGCAAATGCAACTCTCGATACCAGAATTGCTTACGGACGCGGCCAGCCTCAAAAACGTGCTCGTGCACGATTCTCCCATAGGAAACAATGGGGCTGTTTGAGCTGAAAAAAAACCTAACACCTGCAAAAAAGCAGCGTTCAGCTCCTAACGCAGCCCCATTGTTTCCTATGGGGAAACACTTCCTACGTCTGCACCTAACACTCTGTTACGGTTGCCTCCAGGCTGGCTGGAAGTTGGACCGTAGAAAAGGATGCTCCTAGCGCTCACCAAAGGAGCAGCAGCACCGTGGACACTATAACTACTGCGTAGCCACCATCAGTAATGCAGACTATATGAACCACCGCTGCTGGGCTGGTATCTCGCCGTCTGCTCTGCACCCTGGACCTACGACCAGGCTCCAGTAGGCGAACCTCTTCCTTCTGTAGCAATCCCTGTAGCTAAGGGAGTATGAAAAACATAGCAATCCCTGTAGTGATTATAAGCTGTCCCCTACAAACATGAGTCAAAGCTTCAAGTTAGAGGGTCAACATAGGTCTGATGTGCTGGAGCACACAGCCTGCTTTTATTCAGGTTACATGCAAACAGTACACTCTCAGGGGGAGGCATAAAATCCCCCATCACACATTTGATATTAGATAGAGAGACACTCCCTTTGACAGGCCACAACATTTACTTCAGCAGATAACATTTTACACACAATAAAACAATGCAGTCCACCTTATCAATACTAGTCTGATTAGACAATGGGAAAGTTGATCACTAAACCTAATTAGAGCTAATCCCAGCAGATTTGTATTTAGAATAGGTTTCTTGAAGCTGAACAAAATTTAACTCTTAATGGCACACAATGAAACTGAACCAAGTGGGAGAAAGCCAGGGACAAGTCATTTCACAGGTCTGGGGACATAGTCTTAAAGGGGCATTGTTCATCAAAGTCACAATATGTCCCCAGATGGTTCTTAAAGGGCCACACACACCCAACAAAAGTCAATATGTCCTCAGGGGCACAATCTTCCAGGGGCCATAGTCATGTGGAAGGAGGCTGGCAAATAGGCTTCTCCAAAATCCAGGGAAGCAGGGCAATTTTTCATTTAAAGGGCCAGTTACAAACAGCAGTTTGTAACATATCTCCCCTTTTGGAGGGAGACTAACCAGGCACCTGATCTTCTGCCGGTCAGTGCCCAAGTTAGTCTCGCAACCCACCCACAAATAATCGCTAGCAGCAAAGTAGCCCCCCCACAATACGTAGTACTGGCCTGTAAGTTCCAGGTTGCAGGATGAAAGTGCAGCATCCTCGGCCTTCCTGGCGCAGCTGGGCAAATAGCTGATGGTACTTGGGGGGCAGAGGCCAGCGGCACTCTGCCCTGGTGCCAGCGCTTCTGCTGGGGTGAGGGGTTTGCAGGTCAGTTCTGTAACAAGGACAAGGTCTGTAGGGCAGAGGCCAGCAGCGCTCTGTCCTGATGCCAGCTCTTCTGCTGGGGGAATTGGGGCATAGTCCTGCCCGGTGGCAAAGGGAACGTGGGGGTCAGTGGGGGCCAACATCTCCACTGTTAACCCTGGGCCCAAGTTAGGAGTTAGCTGGGGAGGGGGAGATTGGCTTACCTCCTCCTCCTGATACTCCGGCGGCCGTTGGGAAGGGAGGTCGATGCTCTCCGCTTCCTGTGGAACATGCTGCGGCTGGGGAGAGAGACCGGTTGTCTCCTCTCCCTGGAAGGCACACTCCGGCTGGGGAGGGAGGTCGATGCTCTCCCCTCCCTGTAGCTGGGTCTGTCGCTGGGGATCTGGGCCGCCTGCCCAGCATCCCTGTAGGGCCGGTAGAGAGACTGCGGTCCCATCTCCACCTGCCTGCTGGGGGTCCTCCCAGGACCAGTCTATGAGGCCTGCTGCCTCTGGTATCTCTGGTTGGGGTTGGGGAAGGAGACCGGTTGTCTCTTCCCTCTGCACAGTATACTGCCGCTGGGGAGGGAGGTCGCTGCTCCCCTCTCCCTGTGGAACATTCTGCGGCTGGGGAGAGAGACCAGGTGTCCATACCCTCAAACTCCACAGTTGGCGCTCAAAGGCTCGTGCCGCTTTGTTCTCCGTATCCAATTCCCGGATGATGCGACTGACTACCTCCTGCGCAGGGTCTGGACCATATCGGACTAGCCGCCTCTTTACCTCTGGAACGAAATCCGCGCCCTCATAGCGACGGATCCGGTTGAGGTGCTCTTCACATGGTTCTGACCAGTATCTTGTCAGCTCCATGCTGCTGTAGGTAGGGACGCTGCGCAGTGGCTAGCGTTGCCCTCAATTACTCTCCTACGATACCAGTGCTGTTGTGGTGCTGCTCCTTGCGCTAGGATGCCAATCCCACCGCTGCCGCCAAATGTTACGGTTGCCTCCAGGCTGGCTGGAAGTTGGACCGTAGAAAAGGATGCTCCTAGCGCTCACCAAAGGAGCAGCAGCACCGTGGACACTATAACTACTGCGTAGCCACCATCAGTAATGCAGACTATATGAACCACCGCTGCTGGGCTGGTATCTCGCCGTCTGCTCTGCACCCTGGACCTACGACCAGGCTCCAGTAGGCGAACCTCTTCCTTCTGTAGCAATCCCTGTAGCTAAGGGAGTATGAAAAACATAGCAATCCCTGTAGTGATTATAAGCTGTCCCCTACAAACATGAGTCAAAGCTTCAAGTTAGAGGGTCAACATAGGTCTGATGTGCTGGAGCACACAGCCTGCTTTTATTCAGGTTACATGCAAACAGTACACTCTCAGGGGGAGGCATAAAATCCCCCATCACACATTTGATATTAGATAGAGAGACACTCCCTTTGACAGGCCACAACATTTACTTCAGCAGATAACATTTTACACACAATAAAACAATGCAGTCCACCTTATCAATACTAGTCTGATTAGACAATGGGAAAGTTGATCACTAAACCTAATTAGAGCTAATCCCAGCAGATTTGTATTTAGAATAGGTTTCTTGAAGCTGAACAAAATTTAACTCTTAATGGCACACAATGAAACTGAACCAAGTGGGAGAAAGCCAGGGACAAGTCATTTCACAGGTCTGGGGACATAGTCTTAAAGGGGCATTGTTCATCAAAGTCACAATATGTCCCAAGATGGTTCTTAAAGGGCCACACACACCCAACAAAAGTCAATATGTCCTCAGGGGCACAATCTTCCAGGGGCCATAGTCATGTGGAAGGAGGCTGGCAAATAGGCTTCTCCAAAATCCAGGGAAGCAGGGCAATTTTTCATTTAAAGGGCCAGTTACAAACAGCAGTTTGTAACACACTCTAACATGTACTCACCGCCTCACTAACCCGATCATAAATAGTATTAACCCCTAATCTGCCCTCCCTAACATCGCCGACACCTAACTTCAATTATTAACCCCTAATCTGACGACCGGAGCTCACCGCTACTATAATAAATGGATTAATCCCTAAAGCTAAGTCTAACCCTAACACTAACACCCCCCTAAGTTAAATATAATTTAAATCGAACGAAATTAATTAACTCTTATTAAATAAATTATTCCTATTTAAAGCTAAATACTTACCTGTAAAATACATCCTAATATAGCTACAATATAAATTATAATTACATTGTAGCTATTTTAGGATTAATATTTATTTTACAGGCAACTTTGTAATTATTTTAACCAGGTACAATAGCTATTAAATAGTTAAGAACTATTTAATAGTTACCTAGTTAAAATAATTACAAAATTACCTGTAAAATAAGTCCTAACCTAAGTTATAATTAAACCTAACACTACCCTATCAATAAATTAATTAAATAAAATACCTACAATTACCTACAATAAAACCTAACACTACACTATCAATAAATAAATTAAATACAATTTCTACAAATAACTACAATTACATAAACTAACTAAAGTACAAAAAATAAAAAAGAACTGTTACAAAAAATAAAAAAATATTTACAAACATAAGAAAAATATTACAACAATTTTAAACTAATTACACCTACTCTAAGCCCCCTAATAAAATAACAAAGACACCCAAAATAAAAAAATTCCCTACCCTATTCTAAATTAAAAAATTTAAAAGCTCTTTTACCTTACCAGCCCTGAACAGGGCCCTTTGCGGGGCATGCCCCAAGAAAATCAGCTCTTTTGCCTGTAAAAAAAAACATACAATACCCCCCCCCAACATTACAACCCACCACCCACATACCCCTAATCTAACCCAAACCCCCCTTAAATAAACCTAACACTAAGCCCCTGAAGATCTTCCTACCTTGTCTTCACCTCAACAGGTATCACCGATCTGTCCTGGCATCCGGTGCTGAAGAGGTCCAGAAGAGGCTCCAAAGTCTTCCTCCTATCCGGCAAGAAGAGGACATCCGGACCGGCAAACATCTTCATCCAAGCGGCATCTTCAATCTTCTTCCATCCGGTGCGGAGCGGGTCCATGTTGAAGCAGCCGACGCGGATCCATCCTCTTCTTCCGGCGTCTCCCGACGAATGACAGTTCCTTTAAGGGACGTCATCCAAGATGGCGTCCCTCGAATTCCGATTGGCTGATAGGATTCTATCAGCCAATCGGAATTAAGGTAGGAATATTCTGATTGGCTGATGGAATCAGCCAATCAGAATCAAGTTCAATCCGATTGGCTGATCCAATCAGCCAATCAGATTGAGCTCGCATTCTATTGGCTGTTCCGATCAGCCAATAGAATGCGAGCTCTATCTGATTGGCTGATTGGATCAGCCAATCGGATTGAACTTGATTCTGATTGGCTGATTCCATCAGCCAATCAGAATATTCCTACCTTAATTCCGATTGGCTGATAGAATCCTATCAGCCAATCGGAATTCGAGGGACGCCATCTTGGATGACGTCCCTTAAAGGAACCGTCATTCGTCGGGAGATGCCGGAAGAAGAGGATGGATCCGCGTCGGCTGCTTCAACATGGACCCGCTCCGCACCGGATGGAAGAAGATCGAAGATGCCGCTTGGATGAAGATGTTTGCCGGTCCGGATGTCCTCTTCTTGCCGGATAGGAGGAAGACTTTGGAGCCTCTTCTGGACCTCTTCAGCACCGGATGCCATGACAGATCGGTGATACCTGTTGAGGTGAAGACAAGGTAGGAAGATCTTCAGGGGCTTAGTGTTAGGTTTATTTAAGGGGGGTTTGGGTTAGATTAGGGGTATGTGGGTGGTGGGTTGTAATGTTGGGGGGGGGGGTATTGTAAGTTTTTTTTTACAGGCTAAAGAGCTGATTTTCTTGGGGCATGCCCCGCAAAGGGCCCTGTTCAGGGCTGGTAAGGTAAAAGAGCTTTTAAATTTATTAATTTAGAATAGGGTAGGGAATTTTTTTATTTTGGGGGTCTTTGTTATTTTATTAGGGGGCTTAGAGTAGGTGTAATCAGTTTAAAATTGTTGTAATATTTTTCTTATGTTTGTAAATATTTTTTTATTTTTTGTAACTTAGTTCTTTTTTATTTTTTGTACTTTAGTTAGTTTATGTAATTGTATTTATTTGTAGAAATTGTATTTAATTTATTTATTGATAGTGTAGTGTTAGGTTTTATTGTAGGTAATTGTAGGTATTTTATTTAATTAATTTATTGATAGGGTAGTGTTAGGTTTAATTATAACTTAGGTTAGGACTTATTTTACAGGTAATTTTGTTATTATTTTAACTAGGTAACTATTAAATAGTTCTTAACTATTTAATAGCTATTGTACCTGGTTAAAATAATTTCAAAGTTGCCTGTAAAATAAATATTAATCCTAAAATAGCTATAATATAATTATAACTTAAATTGTAGCTATATTAGGATTTATTTTACAGGTAAGTATTTAGCTTTAAATAGGAATAATTTATTTAATAAGAGTTAATTAATTTCGTTAGATGTAAATTATATTTAAGTTAGGGGGGTGTTAGTGTTAGGGTTAGACTTAGCTTTAGGGGTTAATCCATTTATTATAGTAGCGATGAGCTCCGGTCGTCAGATTAGGGGTTAATAATTGAAGTTAGGTGTCGGCGATGTTAGGGAGGGCAGATTAGGGGTTAATACTATTTATGATAGGGTTAGTGAGGCGGATTAGGGGTTAATAACTTTATTATAGTAGCGCTCAGGTCCGCTCGGCAGATTAGGGGTTAATAAGTGTAGGCAGGTGTCGGCGACGTTGAGGGGGGCAGATTAGGGGTTAATAAATATAATATAGGGGTCGGCGGTGTTTGGGGCAGCAGATTAGGGGTACATAAGGATAACGTAGGTGGCGGCGCTTTGCGGTCGGCAGATTAGGGGTTAATTATTGTAAGTAGCTTGCGGCGACGTTGTGGGGAGCAGGTTAGGGGTTAATAAATATAATACAGGGGTCGGCGGGGTTAGGGGCAGCAGATTAGGGGTACATAAGTATAACGTAGGTGGCGGTCGGCAGATTAGGGGTTAAAAAAATTTAATCGAGTTGCAGCGATGTGGGGGGACCTCAGTTTAGGGGTGCATAGGTAGTTTATGGGTGTTAGTGTACTTTAGGGTACAGTAGTTAAGAGCTTTATGAACCGGCGTTAGCCCAGAAAGCTCTTAACTCCTGCTTTTTTTCGGCGGCTGGAGTTTTGTCGTTAGAGCTCTAACGCTCACTTCAGAAACGACTCTTAATACCGGAGTTAGGAAGATCCCATTGAAAAGATAGGATACGCAATTGACGTAAGGGGATCTGCGGTATGGAAAAGTCGCGGCTGAAAAGTGAGCGTTAGACCCTATTTTGAGTGACTCCAAATACCGGCGGTAGCCTAAAACCAGCGTTAGGAGCCTCTAACGCTGGTTTTCACGGCTAACGCCGAACTCTAAATCTAGGCCTTTATTTTTTTTACAAAGTACACTTACACCCATAAAAAAACTATTGACCCCTAAACTGCCATTCCCCCACATCGCAAAGTACCTAAATAAACTATTAACCCCTAAACCGCCATCCCCCACATCTCAAAGTACATAAACAAGTTATTAACCCCTAAACTGCCACCCCTACATCTCAAAGTACATAAACTATTAACCCCTAAACCGCCACCTCCCACATCGCAAGGTTTCTAAATAAACTATTAACCCCTAAACTGCCATCTCCCACATTACACATCACATCTAAACCCCCTAAACTAACATCCCCTATCTTAAATTAAAGGGACACTGAACCCAAATGTTTTCTTTCCTGATTCACATAGAGCATGACATTTTCAGCAACTTTCTAATTTACTCCTGTTATCAAATTTTCTTCATTCTCTTGGTATCTTTATTTGAAATGCAAGAATGTAAGTTTAGTTTCTGGCCCATTTTTGGTGAACAACCTTGGTTGTTCTTGCTGATTGGTGGATAAATTCATCCACCAATAAAAAAGTGCTATCCAGAGTCCTGAACTAAAAAAAGCTTAGATGCCTTCTTTTTCAAATAAAGATAGCAAGAGAACGAAGACAAATTGAAAATACGAGTAAATTATAAAGTTGCTTAAAGTTACATGCACTGAACCACAAAAGAAAAAAAATTGGGTTCAGTGCCCATTTAAAATACCCCTAAATTTACTAAAAAGAAAATCCTAACTACCTTAAAAAAATAAAAAACTTAACCTAATCTTACCTTAAAAAAACAAACAAACTAACATTACACAAAATAAAAAACTAACATTACACAAAAAACTAACATTACAAAAAATAAAAAAAACTACCATTATAAAAAAAAATAACAATACAGAAAAAAAGAAATTTCCAAAAATAAAAAAAATGTTATTATTAAAAAACAACAACCCCAAAATAAAAAAAAATCCCTATTCTAAAAAAAAACTAAAAAAAACAACTAAATTACCCATTGCCCTTAAAATGGCAATTGGATGGGCATTGCCTTCAAAATTTTAAAAATAAATAAATAAATAATCTAAACACCCCTCCCAAAAAAAAAAACTAACACTAACCCCATAAAGGTACTCACGATGATGATGATAGCGAAGCTCCATTTTCTTCATGCAGGCAAAGGTCCATCTTCATCCATGTGATGGTCTCTTCATCCCGGTGATGGTGGCAGCAACGTTGGTCCTCATCTTGTGAGAGTCTCTTCATGCTGTCTCCAGACGTGCACTGAATAGTTAGTGAAGTAGCCCTTTTATATAGGGGTACCCTTGCATTCCTATTGGCTATTTTGAATCTTCAAATTCAAATCAGTCAATAGAATAAAGGGAAAAAGCTTTCTTTTTTTATTTTCTGTAATGTTCTTTTTTTTCTGTAATGGAAGGGTTTTTTTTGTGTGTAAGGTTTTTTTTAAAGGTAAGATTAGATTTTTATTTAATTTTACAGGTAAGTTTTTTTTAAGCCATTAAGGATTTTTTTTAGTAAATTTAGCGGTATTTTAATTTTGGTCAACATAGGGGGTGCTAGGTTAGGGGGTTTCGATGTTAGTTTATAACTTTGCGTTGTGGGGAGGTGGCGGTTTAGGGGTTAATAGTTTATTTAGGTTCTTTGTATTGTGGGGGGAGGGTGGCTGTTTAGAGGTTAATAGTTTATTGAGGTTATTTTCATAGTGGGGGGATGGTGGTTTAGGGTTTAATAGATTAGGGGTTTATGGTAGGGTGTTTTTTTCCCTTTTTTTCTCCATTGATTTCTATGGGGAATGCGAAAATGCGAGGTTGTTTGCGCGAGTAGGGTGTCAGGTTTTTTCTCAATTTTTTATCTCCATTGATTTCATGCAAATGCACACACACACACAAAAACTCTGGTTTTGATTTTTTCCGCTTTTTGGGTTAACGCAAGCGCAAAATAAGTTTTTATTTCAACGTAACCGGCGGAACCCAACAAGTGCAAAAAAATTAACGCTAGTGATATTTATAACGGCGCTTGTAATCTAGCCCAAAGGCAAGAGGGACCTACCTACCAGTCCCAACTATGCTCCCATTGCAATATAAGTTTGCAGCCAAAGGGTAAAATTTAAACTCCCACTTCAACAAAGCCAGGAGACCTACCAGTGTCAGCAATGCCCCAACTGCAATATAAATGTGCAGCCTTGGTGATGCACTCACTGTAAGCACATAAATGGCTAAAATTACTACGTGTCACGCAAACTATTGCGCACGAGCGATATCGGGTTTTTGCGCATGTCAGAAATAGCATAGTACAAGCTTAAAGTAAATGCAATTGTGAGAACGGATTCGCATTTTACTCTTGTTAGGTTAGCACGACTGAAACCCTCGCGTACAGGGTAGTGCGTTAAAAAAAAAAGATGTATAACACACAACAAATACATTTAAAATTACAGTTATACTCATATATAAAAAATCTAATAAAAATGATGCATCTAAATATTAAAAAAAAGTTAAAAGGGTTAAAAAGTATATGGTATATGACAAGGTGTTTGACTTCAAAGGGCTATATTGTATATATACATACATATACATGTCTAAATATATGTATGTACACATATATATATATATATATATATATATATATATATATATATATATATATATATATATATATATATAAAACGATAGATACATAGATAGATAGATAGATAGATAGATAGATAGATAGATAGATAGATAGAGATAGATAGATAGATAGATAGATATCAAATTAGCAAGAGTATTGCATTGAGCAATTATACTTTTTTATTGGACTAACCATACATTTATAATATGACAAGCGTTCAGAAGAATGTCCTCCTTTTTCAAGTCTGAAGCAATACAGACCAAGTTGATGGAATTTACAGTGGGATGTTATATTGGAGAAACAAGCCAAAAACTGCACCTTTGGATGAACTTACATAGACACTCTATCGAAAATCACTGTGAAACAAAATACTGTACCCCTGTTGGTCACCATTTCACCCAACCTGACCACTCCATCCAAAACCTAAAAATCAAGATTCTCAGAGGCAACTTCAAAAACACCATGGAAAGAAAGACCTTTGAAATGAAAATGATAATACACTTCAACTTGCTAAATTCTGGACTAAATGGGGACTCTGGTTTCTTAACCCATTATAAAAATATTTTGTAATGTACTTTCATATACTGTAGTCAATTACATTGTATATTCCACTCTCTCTATGCATAGGTACACAGGTAAGCCTATGTCCACACTTTTGTCATTATTATTATTCCCCTTTTTCTTTCTTTCCTTTCTCCTTTTTTGACTATCTTTTATTCCACTGTATACCTAATTTCACATCTTTATACATATTGATTTCATGTTAATATATATAACTTTATTTCAGAATATGCTCTGTGTATAACTTGCCACACACCTCTAAAACAACAATCATAAGTATATTCAATCGCCCATCCCAATATGGAAACAAAATTGTTGCCCAGACACTCATGCACAAGTAACTGACACCCAAAATGCTGCCTGATGGAGGAAAAAGCTGAGCAGATCCATGATCAAATGGCGGGCTGATCTCAGCCATCAAAAGCAAGCGGGGAGACGCCCCCTATATGTCATCCGTAACCCTGGAGACACATAAACAAGAACTCAAAGTAAAGACATACGATAAGGGAAAAAGAATGTTAAGTAAAAGAGAGGTGACACCCCCTTAGGTCGATCGTGACCATGGCAACCAACATGTGTACACACACCAATGGAAGACTCATATTAAGTGATAAATCTAGATATCAGCCTACAAACTTCAGTGTTGGCGAAGACAAAAAAAAAGGGGGTCAAAAGGGGGCCAAATGGTGTAAAAACATACTAACCGAAACAAGAACAAAGCAATAGTTTACAAATAAGATCCAATCCTGCTATGCTGTATGACACTAGGGACACAGACATAATCTAACCAGTAAATAATCCCTATTAATTGAGATTCAACATCGAAAAAAGAAAAAACATCATAAAAGAAGCTAGTGACATAACCAAAGTCACTTAGGAATCCAAAGTCAATGTCGACATGGAGTACAAGGGGACAATGTCCAAAACCTACTGAATACAAAAACAGTGAACAAAGTGAACACCACAAGGGTGAAGGTTAAAAACTTAGAAACATAAGTTCTGATATAATTAAAAACAAATAAAGGAAAAGACTGTCACACAGCAGAATATCATTATGTAGATAGGAAACATGCAGCATAATCAGCAAATGTAGCTAGCAACCAAATAAGAAAACAAATTGCCACATGTGAATATAACAGTATAGCTTACATTCCAAATTAAATAGAAACAATGAATATGAACTCTCATTGAAATAGATCTGAACTCTCATTGAGGAAGACACTAGCGCCTAGATTTAGAGTTCTGCGGCCAAAGGGGTGCGTTAGCTACGCATGCTTTTTTTCTCCCGCACCTTTTAAATACCGCTGGTATTTAGAGTTCACAGAATGGCTGGGTTTTCAGTGCGTTAGGCTCCAAAAAGGGAGCGTAGAGCATAATTTAACGCCACTGCAACTCTCGATACCAGCGGTGCTTACGGACGCAGCCAGCTTCAAAAACGTGCTTGTGCACGATTCCCCCATAGAAAACAATGGGGCTGTTTAAACTGAAAAAAAACCTAACACCTGCAAAAAAGCCGCGTTCAGCTCCTAACGCAGCCCCATTGTTTTCTATGGGGAAACACTTCCTACGTTTGCACCTAACACCCTAACATGTACCCCGAGTCTACACACCCCTAACCTTACATTTATTAACCTCTAATCTGCCGCCCCCGCTATCGCTGACACCTGCATATTTTTTTTAACCCCTAATCTGCCTCTCCGTAAACCGCCGCTACTTACATTATCCCTATGTACCCCTAATCTGCTGCCCCTAACACCGCCGACCCCTATATTATATTAATTAACCCCTAATCTGCCCCCCACAACGTCGCCGCCAGCTACCTACAATAATTAACCCCTAATTTGCCGAGCGGACCGCACCGCTACTATAATAAAGTTATTAACCCCTAATCCGCCTCACTCCCGCCTCAATAACCCTATAATAAATAGTATTAACCCTTAATCTGCCCTCCCTAACATCGCCGACACCTAACTTCAATTATTAACCCCTAATCTGCCGACCGAATCTCGCCTCTACTGTAATAAATGGATTAACCCTTAAAGCTAAGTCTAACCCTAACACTAACACCCCCCTAAATTAAATATAATTTAAATCTAACGAAATAAATTAACTCTTATTAAATAAATTATTCCTATTTAAAGCTAAATACTTACCTGTAAAATAAACCCTAATATAGCTACAATATAAATTATAATTATATTATAGCTATTTTAGGATTTATATTTATTTTACAGGTAACTTTGTATTTATTTTAATCAGGTACAATAGCTATTAAATAGTTAAGAACTATTTAATAGCTAAAATAGTTAAAATAATTACAAAATTACCTGTAAAATAAATCCTAACCTAAGTTACAATTAAACCTAACACTACACAATCAATAAATTAATTAAATAAAATACCTACAATTATCTACAATTAAACCTAACACTACACTATCAATAAATTAATTAAATACAATACCTAAAAATAAATACAATGAAATAAACTAACTAAAGTACTAAAGCTAAGTCTAACCCTAACACTAACACCCCCCTAAGTTAAATATAATTTAAATCTAACGAAATAAATTAACTCTTATTAAATAAATTATTCCTATTTAAAGCTAAATACTTACCTGTAAAATAAACCCTAATATAGCTACAATATAAATTATAATTATATTATAGCTATTTTAGGATTTGTATTTATTTTAACCAGGTACAATAGCTATTAAATAGTTAAGAACTATTTAATAGCTAAAATAGTTAAAATAATTACAAAATTACCTGTAAAATAAATCCTAACCTAAGTTACAATTAAACCTAACACTACACAATCAATAAATTAATTAAATAAAATACCTACAATGATCTACAATTAAACCTAACACTACACTATCAATAAATTAATTAAATACAATACCTAAAAATAAATACAATGAAATAAACTAACTAAAGTACAAAAAATAAAAAAGAACTAAGTTACAAAAAATTAAAAAATATTTACAAACATTAGAAAAATATTACAACAATTTTAAACTAATTACACCTACTCTAAGCCCCCTAATAAAATAACAAAGCCCCCCAAAATAAAAAAATGCCCTACCCTATTCTAAATTTAAAAGGTTCAAAGCTCTTTTACCTTACCAGCCCTGAACAGGGCCCTTTGCGTGGCATGCCCCAAAGAATTCAGCTCTTTTGCCTGTAAAAAAACACATACAATACCCCCCCTTCAACATTACAACCCACCACCCACATATCCCTAATCTAACCCAAACCCCCCTTAAATAAACCTAACACTAAGCCCCTGAAGATCTTCCTACCTTATCTTCACCATACCAGGTTCACCGATCCGTCCTCGGAAGTCTTGATCCAAGCCTCAGAAGTGTTGATCCAAGCCAAAGCGGGGGGCTGAAGAGTGACGTCCATCCTCGGGCTGAAGTCTGGATCCAAGCGGCGGCTGAAGAACTCCATCATCGGGCTGAAGTCGGAAGTCCATCATCGGGATGAAGTCTTCCATCAAGCCGCATATTCAATCTTCTTTCTTCTGGAGCGGAGCGGAGCCATCTTCTTTCCAACCGCCGCGGATCCAACCTCTTCAACCGATGCCTACTCGCCGAATGATGGTTCCTTTAAATGACGTCATCCAAGATGGCGTCCCTCTAATTCCGATTGGCTGATAGGATTCTATCAGCCAATCGGAATTAAGGTAGGAATATTCTGATTGGCTGATGGAATCAGCCAATCAGAATCAAGTTCAATCCGATTGGCTGATCCAATCAGCCAATCAGATTGAGCTCACATTCTATTGGCTTTTCCGATCAGCCAATAGAATGCGAGCTCAATCTGATTGGCTGATTGGATCAGCCAATCGGATTGAACTTGATTCTGATTGGCTGATTCCATCAGCCAATCAGAATATTCCTACCTTAATTCCGATTGGCTGATAGAATCCTATCAGCCAATCGGAATTCGAGGGACGCCATCTTGGATGATGTCATTTAAAGGAACCGTCATTCGGCGAGTAGGCGTCGGTTGAAGAGGTTGGATCCGCGTCGGTTGGAAAGAAGATGGCTCCGCTCCAGAAGAACGAAGATTGAAGATGCGGCTTGATAGAAGACTTCATCCCGATGATGGACTTCCAACTTCAGCCCGATGATGGAGTTCTTCAGCCGCCGCTTGGATCCAGACTTCAGCCCGAGGATGGACGTAACTCTTTAGCCCCCCGCTTTGGCTTGGATCAACACTTCCGAGGCTTGGATCAACACTTCCGAGGCTTGGATCAAGACTTCCGAGGACGGATCGGTGAACCTGGTATGGTGAAGATAAGGTAGGAAGATCTTCAGGGGCTTAGTGTTAGGTTTATTTAAGGGGGGTTTGGGTTAGATTAGGGGTATGTGGGTGGTGGGTTGTAATGTTGGGGTGGGTATTGTATGTGTTTTTTTTTACAGGCAAAAGAGCTGAATTGTTTGGGGCATGCCCCGCAAAGGGCCCTGTTCAGGGCTGGTAAGGTAAAAGAGCTTTGAACTTTTTAAATTTAGAATAGGGTAGGGCATTTTTTTATTTTGGGGGTCTTTGTTATTTTATTAGGGGACTTAGAGTAGGTGTAATTAGTTTAAAATTGTTGTAATATTTTTCTAATGTTTGTAAATATTTTTTTATTTTTTGTAACTTAGTTCTTTTTTATTTTTTGTACTTTAGTTAGTTTATTTCATTGTATTTATTTGTAGATATTGTATTTAATTAATTTATTGATAGTGTAGTGTTAGGTTTAATTGTAGATAATTGTAGGTAGTTTATTTAATTAATTTATTGATAGTGTAGTGTTAGGTTTAATTGTAACTTAGGTTAGGATTTATTTTACAGGTAATTTTGTAATTATTTTAACTATTTTAGCTATTAAATAGTTCTTAACTATTTAATAGCTATTGTACCTGGTTAAAATAAATACAAAGTTACCTGTAAAATAAATATAAATCCTAAAATAGCTATAATATAATTATAATTTATATTGTAGCTATATTAGGGTTTATTTTACAGGTAAGTATTTAGCTTTAAATAGGAATAATTTATTTAATAAGAGTTAATTTATTTCTTTAGACTTAAATTATATTTAATTTAGGGGGGTGTTAGTGTTAGGGTTAGACTTAGCTTTAGGGGTTAATCCATTTATTACAGTAGCGGCGAGATTCGGTCGGCAGATTAGGGGTTAATACTTGAAGTTAGGTGTCGGCGATGTTAGGGAGGACAGATTAGGGGTTAATACTATTTATTATAGGGTTATTGAGGCGGGAGTGAGGCGGATTAGGGGTTAATAACTTTATTATAGTAGCGGTGCGGTCCGCTCGGCAGATTAGGGGTTAATAAGTGTAGGCAGGTGGAGGCGACGTTGAGGGGGGCAAATTAGGGGTTAATAAATATAATATAGGGGTCGGCGGTGTTAGGGGCAGCAGATTAGGGGTACATAAGGATAACGTAGGTGGCAGCGCTTTGCGGTCGGCAGATTAGGGGTTAATTATTGTAGGTAGCTGGCGGCGACGTTGTGGGGGGCAGGTTAGGGGTTAATAAATATAATATAGGGGTCGGCGGTTTTAGGGGCAGCAGATTAGGGGTACATAAGTATAACGTAGGTGGCGGTCGGCAGATTAGGGGTTAAAAAAATTTAATCGAGTGGCGGCGATGTGGGGGGACCTCGGTTTAGGGGTACATAGGTAGTTTATGGGTGTTAGTGTACTTTAGAGCACAGTAGTTAAGAGCTTTATAAACCGGCGTTAGCCCAGAAAGCTCTTAACTACTGACTTTTTTCTGCGGCTGGAGTTTTGTCGTTAGATTTCTAATGCTCACTTCAGCCACGACTCTAAATACCGGCGTTAGAAAGATCCCATTGAAAAGATAGGATACGCAAATGACGTAGGGGGATCTGCGGTATGGAAAAGTTGCGGCTGGAAAGTGAGCGTTAGACCCTTTAATGACTGACTCTAAATACCGGCGGTAGCCCAAAACCAGCGTTAGGAGCCTCTAACGCTGGTTTTGATGGCTACCGCTCTAACTCTAAATCTAGGCCTAGGTCTCCCATAACTGCAAGCATATATAGAACTACAATCTATATATTTCTCATGCATCATGGACACTCATATTGATAATAATAGGTGTAACTTATATCTTATCTCTTGTACCGTGGGCACTCATTAATTGATGGGATTATAAGTAACATTACCACCCTGTGTTGATATTCAGTCCCTTGGGTGACAAAGTACCAAGATCAAAAATCCATCGTGTTTCTTTTTGAAGCAATATCTTCTCCCTATTTCCTCCTCTGTGAAGGATCTTAGATTCTGTATCATTGACCATGTCCCCCCCTTAAGAAGTGTGCTTAGCTTCAAGGAAGTGCCGTGCCACTGGTTGGTCTTCCTTGCCGGATTGTAATGCTTGGCGTATTGTTGAGCAGTCGTTGGCCATCCTTGTGCGTGCATCATCACAAGTTTTTCAGTATAAAACTTGCCACATGGTCAATGGAGTGGATAGATGATGTATACAGTGGTACAGGTGAGGATTGTATTGATTTAGTATTTCTTTTTCTAATCAGGATGTTGGGATGAGGATCCAGTCATCATGATGTTGCACGTGACACAACTCATGCACCGGAAACAACCCTTCTTCTTTTGCAACCATGACCGGGAGTTGTCTTCAATAGGTATATTGGTTTTTACAAGTAGGTCCCTTAGGTTGCGTCCTCTCTTGTATGCAATTCTCGGTATCCCCCGATGGGTGAGTGGTAAGCTAGGGTCAGACTGGATAAGTTTCCATTCATCACTGATAGCCCTAGCAATTCACTTATAGGATGTAACAAAGGTTAGCCATTTCTGGTCATCAATCTTGGTGGGTTCAGTCGCCATCAGGGCAATTTGTTTGCATTTATTAAGTTGTGTTGATTTGTAACCCCTCTGTTTGAATCTCTCAGTCATCTCATCCAGTTGCAGTGTACATTTCTGTTGATCAGTATTATTTCTGATCACACTCTGAAACTGGGCTTTCGGTTGTTCTGTATCAGTGATGTGGATGGCAGCTATCACCCCGATTGAGTTTCTATCGGTGCTTTTCCTATAGAGTGTTGTGCCCAATCTGTTTTCATCTTTGAACATCCTGATGTCCAGAAAATCAATGGTCTTCTTGTTAGCATGGTGTTGGAATCTGATGGTGCTGTCAATGTTATTCAGGTCAGTGACTCATGTGGCAAGAGACTGTTCATCACCATCCCAAACAAGGAACAGGTCATCAATATATCGACAACTAAATCTGATCTGCTTGTTGGAAAAAACTTGCATCTTATTGGTCTCATAATCTGCCATGAATAGATTTGCTAGAGATGGGGCCACATTGGACCCCATCGCTGTTCCAGGGGTCTGTAAGTAGTAAGTCTTCTAAAAGAGAAAATTGTTTTTTAAAGACAATCAGTAAGTAACTCGATTAGCATGTCCTCAATAGGTCCAACATAGGGGATACATCTATTATTATTATTATCAGTTATTTGTAGAGCGCCAACAGATTCCGCAGTGCTATAAACATAGGCGAATACAAGGAAACATTTATAGGGATCAGATGAGTAGAGGGCCCTGCCAAGAGTCGCACTGTTGTAGTCAGCTCTAAAGAAGGTGATATACAAACATCATGGCTTTTAGGCTTACATGCTAAAGGGGGTTCAAGGGGATAGCAATAGAGGAGAGGAAATGGTATAAAGAAAGGTTAGTAGTGTAGGTTGTATGCATCCCTGAACAGTAGAGTCTTTAGGGAGTGCTTGAAGTTTTCAAAACTAGGGGACAGTCTTGTGGAGCGAGGCAGAGCAGGAGGTCATGAGCAGAGCAAAGGGGATGGGAGGGAGAGTATCTGGAGAAAAGGTCTGAGATATAAGGGGGAGCAGTGCAGTTGAAGGCTTTGTATGTGTCATGACCTGTCATGATTCACTGTCTCTTTAAACCACAGAACTCCACCTCCAATTACCTCAATAAAAGGAAAACCTTTCCCATCCTGCCTTGGTTGATTATTAACGTTGTCAGAGAATTTCCCCTTACAGGTCCTCTGATGATTATTCCTATTTGAGCCATTAATCTACGTTTGATTTCAACCCCAGTTCTACTATTCTACTAATGAATCTAACTCACCATCTATGTTTGCAACAGGAGCTAAACATCTTTAACATTGATCCCTGTAATATTGTAAGTTCGCAGCAGCTTGTATTTTCCAGCTGAGTTACGCTGCTACTTTCTAACACTGAACGCTGACCGGAGTGACTTCAAGACGATACGTTCATTCTCCTCGCAGCTCCAGATAGAGAAAGACACTAAGGCCTTAGCAGCTCCCTGAATTTGGTACTTACCTACAAACTGCTCACAGTGGACTGTATTTACACAGGTACGTCAATTCCTTTTATTGATACATTCAAGGTATACAATCAACTGTCTTCATACAACCGCAAGTTCTATAACACCTTTAATACAAAACACATCTAACGTTATGTGAAAATAAAAACGTCTCTGCCTAGTTACATTATTTCTGAATATCCAGTGGCAATTAAAACCTCTCGTTGGAATAACTTAGGTGGATAAGTTCACTAAGTTTTGTACATAATCAAAGATCCGTATATCAACAACCTCTGCATAAGCTATAAAGTTATTGGAGTCTAATAGAATTCAAAGACATTCTTAGAATAAACATTATAGGAATTGCTTTCTCATTATATGACTAAAACCACAAAACTTCAAGAGTCCTGCACAAATTAACTAATTGCTAACTTTGTGCTCATATATTTGCTCCAAATTTTCTGCATCAATCTGCTATAAATCTTTTGCCTTTCACAGGTTGATTTATATAGCAAACACTCAAATTATTGACAACAGTATATTTCCTTACTAGTAGTAAAGAGGTATTACAGTATGTCAGAGTGAGGATGTTTTGTTTAATCCTGGAGGCTAAAGGAAGCCAGTAAAGGGATAGGCAAAGAAGTGCAGCAGATGAAGAGTGACGTGTAAGGAAGATGAGCCTAGCAGAGGCATTCATTATGGATTGTAAAGGAGCTAGGTGGCAGCTGTGGAGACCAGAGAGGACAGAGTTGCAGTTTTCGAGGTGGGAAAGGATGAGAGAGTGGATTAAAATCTTGTGTCTTGTGTAAGGAAATGTCTAATTTTAGAGATGTTTTTAAGGTGGAAGCGGCAGGATTTAGCCAAGGACTGAATGTGTGGAGTGAAAGAAAGATCTAAGTCAAGTGTGACCCCAAGACATTGGGCATGCGGGGTAGAGGTAATGATGCAGTTGTTGACAGTTATAGAGAGATTGGGGTGGACATTTTGGAAGAAGGAGGGAAAATAAGCAGCTCAGTTTTGAAGAGATTTAGCTTGAGGTAGTGAGAGGACATCCAGGAAGAGATGTGAGAAAGACAGTTAGTGACACAGGTTAGCAAGGAAGGAGATAGGTCTGGTGTAGAGAAGTAGATTTGGGTGTCATCTGCATACAAATGATATTGGAACCCATAGGACTTTATTAGGGAACCTAATAATGATGTGTAGATTGAGAAGAGAAGGGGACCGAGGACAGAGCCTTGCGGTACCCAACAGAAAGTGGTGACGGGACAGAGAAGGCCCCAGAGAAGGCTACACTAAAGATACAGTTTGACAGGTAAGAAGAGAACCATGAGAGAGTTTGGAGAAAAAGAGGGTGGTCAACAGTATCAAAGACAGATCAAGGAGGATAAGCAGAGAGAAGTGGCTTTTTGATTTTGATGTAAGTAGGTCGTTGGTAACCTTAACGATTGCTGTCTCTCTGGAGTGATGGGGACAAAATCCAGATTGCAGTGGGTCATGGAGGGAGTTTAATGTAAGGAAATGGGATAGGCATGCATATATTAGCTTCTCGAGAAGCTTTGAGGCAAGAGGGAGTAGGGAAATAGGGCGATAGTTGGATGGGGAGGTTGGATAGAGAAGGTTTTTTGAGGATAGGTGTGACCAGTGCATGTTTCAGAGATGAGGGAAATATACCGGTGCTGAGGGAGAGGTTGAAAATGTGTGTGAGTATAGGGGTAAGGGTAGAAGAGAGGGAAGGGAGCAGATTTGAGGGGATAGGGTCAAGAGGACAGGTAGTGAGGTGAAAGCTCAGTATAAGTGCCGAAACTTCTTCCTCAGTAACAGGGGAGAAGGCGCTAAATTTATGGCTATATGGGTTGTGGTTGATTGCGAGCATTTGAGGGGGTGAGAGAATGGAAGTATGTTGAGAGTTGATTTAGTTTCTGATGGAGTTGATTTTGTTATTGAAGTGACTGACAAAGTCTTGAGCTGACAGTGAAGTTGTATTAGGGGATGGGGGTAGACAGAAAAGAATATTAAAAGTGAAGAACAGACGTTTTGGGTTTGTAGAAAGATTAGAGATAATAGTAGAGAAGTAATGCTGCTTATAGAGATTAAGGGCAGAATAGTAGAAATTCAAAATGAACTTGTAATGAAGGAAATCAGCTGAACTCCGAGATTTTCTCCAGTGCCGCTCAGCAGTATGGGAACATCTGCTTAGGTACGGTGTCAGAGGAGTATGCCAGGGTTGAGGATGAGTATGTGATTTCTGAACAATAGTAATTGGTAATTGGGGCCAGATTGTCAAGGAGCGATGTAAGGGTGGAATTATAGTGGCAGATAGATTGGTCAAGAAGAAGGAGGAGATGGATGAGAGGAGAGGTTCGAGGAAATTAGCAAGCTGTTGCTGATCTACTGACATAATGCTTCTGTGAAGTTTGGTGTGAGGAGTATAAGGAGGGAGAGTTGTAGGGATGGATGAGATGTTGCAAGTGAGGAGATGGTTGTCAGAAAGAGGAAAAGGAGAGTTTGTGAATTTTGAAATAGTGCATCGATAGCTAAAGATCAGGTCAAGAAGTGATTATCTTTGTGAGTGGGAGAGTCAGTCCATTGTGAAAAGAGGAAGTGAGTTGCAGAAGTTATTTTGCAGAGGAGGCAGTGGGATTGTCAAGAGGGATGTTGAAATTGCCAAGAATGAGGGCAGGGGTGCCTGAGGAGATGAAATAAGGTAGCCAGGCAGCCAAGTGATCTAGAAATTGAGTTGAGGTGCCAGAGGGTCGGTATATGACTGCATCTCATATAGAGAGGGGAGAGAATAAGCAAATAATGTGGGTTTCAAATGAGGAAAATGTGAGGGAAGAGATGGGATGTATTTGTTGGAAGGTGCAACGAGAGGAAAGTCAAATACCTACACCACCTCCTTGTCTATTATCAGACCTAGGAGTGTGGCTGAAGTGGAGACCCCCATGTGACAGAGCAGCAGTGAATGCTGTGTCTAGGGGAGAGAGCCAGGTTTCTGTTAGAGCCAGAAGGTTGAGGGAGCGGGAGATAAAGAGGTCATGTATAGAAGTGAGCTTGTTGCAAACAGAGCGAGAGTTCCAGAGTGCACAAGTGAAGGGGGTAGCGGCTTTAGATGCAAGAGGAATGTGAGTAAGGTTACCAGAGTTTTGTTTTCTGAGTCTTTGGAACAGTACACATGGATGTACACGGCTAGGAGGTTGTTGGGGACCAGGATTAGGGGAGATGTCACCAGCAGCTAGTATAAGTAAGAGGGAGAGTGAAATGAGATGAGATACAGATTTGTAGTAATGTCACTGTTTTTTAAGGCAAGGTGCAGGGGGGAGAGAGAGTGTTTAGGAATATATAAAGTTCATGAGTACAAAAGTAAGGTGAGTTTAAGAGATATGGGCTAATGAACAGTGCAGGTGGTGAAGGGGAAGGAGTAATTGAATAAAGTAGTTTGTTATAGAGACAAGAGGTAGCAAAAAGGAATATGAAGATATTGAGAATTGTTACAAAAGTGGGAACCAATCAAACACATAAGACACATTATTAAGGCAGCACTTGGAAACAATGAGATACATAAAACACAATATTACAAGAGTACTTGCCTTATTTCTTGCCCCTTGTCCAACCCTTGTTCAATACTTGGTCAGGTCAGGGTGAGATAATTTAAGATAAACAATACAGTAAAATTTTGTGGGGGTGGGAGCTATGGCATATAACAGCTATACATTTAACAATAATAGCAGGAATTGATAAGGATTGGACATCACATGGCAATTAACAAAACATTAGAAGTAAGATATTGGGATAACATTACAATAAATGCAGGACTAAATTAAAATCAAAATCAAAATCATTTGCTTGATATACTTATACACATACCAAAATAGAGTTATAGGAGAGGAGAGAGCACTAGAATACAGTGAATAGGTTGCAGATGAGCTGGGATACTATTCACATATCAAAAGAGAGTTCAGGAGAGGAGAGAGCACTAGAATGCAGTGAATAGGTTGCAGATGAGCATGGATAATATTCACGTACCAAAATAGAGTTACAGGAGAGGAGAGAGTACTAGAATGCAGTGAATACGTCTGAGACATCTTCTGACTGTAGCAATCCCACAATCTTGTGGGATTAATGTATACAAGCTGGAGACATCAAGAGTCACTAGAAGATCTGTGGCTTCGATATTAGAGAGTTGTATGATCAATTTAATGATGGATGCTGAATCCTTAATGTATGACTCCATTTGTTTAACCCATCGTTGAAGGTGGAAGTCGACAAATTGTGCCAGTGGCTGTAGAAGGGACCATCTTGCCGAAACGATGGGTCTACCTGTGGTCTGCGGGCATCCTTATGTACCTTCCGCAGTGTGTATAGCACTAGGGTAATTGGATGATCTTGTTTCAGAAACTTCAATTCATGGTCTGTAATCAATATCAATTGACACCATGTTGTAATCTTACAATCAATCTCTTCTTTAAACACCAAGGTAAGATCTCTAGGAAGTAACCACGGAACCGCCTTTATCTGATCACTTTGGACTTGTCAATACTCAAGGAGTCAATGGCCTGTCTCTCTTGTTTGGAGAGGTTGTCATTCCAAGGGATCTTTTTTCTCTCAAATATCTGTTGTGTCAAAAAGTTAGTTAGAGTGTCTTTCTTGTTTGGAGAGATTGTCATTCCAAGGGATCTTTTTTCTCTCAAATATCTGTTGTGTCAAAAAGTTTATTAGAGTGGATATAGAGGGATTTTTTGTATTTGGGTCGAAGGTGCCTTTCACGACGGATCAGATGTTTGAAACTGAAAGAATTCTTTGAGTCTCATATTCCTTCCAAAACTTTGTACATCTATGTACGTGTTGAAGGAGTTCATACCTGTTGAAGGTACGAAGGAAAGTCCTTTGTTTAGGAGGGATACCACTGATGGTGTGAGTACCCTGGAGCTGATATTGAATACAATGTCATCTACCTTCTTTGCAGTGGGGGGCAATGGGCAGTGCCCCCCCACCGTGTGTGCAGCCTCGGCTTATGCCTAAAAAAGGCAGTGCTGTGGGATGTGCTGATGTTGGAGGTAATGCAGCTGTGTTAGCAGATTGACTGTTCCATTGTTGGTTCCCTCTGTTGCCCCTAGAGCGAGTGTTAATACCTCGAAATTCAGAGCTGGAATTGTCAGTCACCATGTACACCTCAGGGTCAGAGCTCTCACCTGAGCTGGAATCCACTGTATTCAGAGCTTTTTTGCTGTATCATATTTCTCTTCTTGGTCTGAAGTTCCTCCTCTCATCGGGAGTTAGCATCCTCCTATTTACACTCTTATAAGTATAGTCTTGTAAAACCGTTTGTAACTTTCGATTTTTAAAATCTATAAGCTTTCTTTTCCCTTAGCATATGTCTTTACTTTATGTTCTTGTTTATGTGCGTCTCCAGGATTATGGATGACGTATAGGGGGCGTCACCCTGCATGCTTTTGAAGGTCGAGATCGGCCTGGTATTTGATCATGGATCTGCTCAGTTTTTTCCTCCATCAGGCAGCATTTTGGTTGTCAGTTAATTGTGCATGAGCGTCTGGGCAGCAATTTTGTTTCCAAATTGGGATGGGCGATTACATATACTTCTGATTGTTGATTTAGAAGTGTGCGGCATGTCCTGCTTATCAGATCGCTATGATACTGGAGGGAGTGTTTTAGGTGGCCAATTAGGTCACAACTTTCATGGTCATAGCTTATGATTGTTTGTGTTGTCTCTGTGAGTATACTTAGTGTCTGTTGTTTGTTCAATTTGGTAGTTCTGGGGCATTGTTCATGAACCACTGAATTCTTGATTTATATTCTATATATACACTACAAGATGATCAGTTTATAAGCTGTTTTGTTTACTATTTTTGCACATGCTCTGTTGTAACCTTTTGCACATGCTATCTCCTGATTGGAAGACTGTAGTAGGAGTGCCTATCAGGTCTTTAAAAGTTTGGCTTGTACACTGTTTTGTTTGTCAGAGGAAGGGGTTCTTTTGCCCTGAAACATCACAGATCAATAAATTTAATTTGGATTTACTGTCGACTAAAGCCCAGAGAGTGCTTCATTTGTGCCTATTATCTTGTATCCTTGAACAGCACCCTAGCAGATGCTGACCTCCCGGTGAGAGTGCAACCACATTGTTTATATATATATATATATATATATGTGTGTACATATTTAACGTTCCAATGTTACAGATAATGTAATTTTTATTGTAAATATATATGTATAAACCTATACCTGTATATCTATTCCTATAGATATAAAGGTATAGCTATCTATTTTACATTAACTCTATCAGATATAGAAATATGTATTTAATAATAAAAAGTACATTATTGGTGAAGACCATAGGAATGTAAATTATGCGTATTGCGGCTCTCGTTTTGTGCTTTAGGTCTAACATGTGTCAGGATAGCGCACATAAAATATTGCTAATTTAAATAACGTGCATTGAGGAAAGCTATTCTTCATGTGCGCAAACCCAACACCATTTTTGTGCTAAAGTGCAAAATGCGACACGCAATGCACATATTTTACATTTTTATGTTCGTCACATAGAAAATAATGTACTTTATTATATATATATTTCTATATCTGATAATGTTAATGCAAAATAGATATCTAAACCTATATATCTATAGGAATATACAGATATAAATAGAAATATCTATTTACAATAAGTGAAGAACGTTGGAATGTGAAATATTCATAAGTCCTGTCGGGTAGCACGAGAAATAGGTGCTAGGTTTTTTTTCTTCTGTGCTCTCCAATGACTTCTATAGAAAGAATATGTTAACGTGGTTAGTGCGTGTCGGTTTTCATTTGTGAGCAAACGTTTTACTTTCAACCACAAAGATTACTTCTAGAAAAGTTTACACTCAAGCGAAAGGGCTAAATAATGTTCCACTTGTAATCTGGTCCACCTACCTACTAGTTCCAGCTCTGACCCTCCCCCCATAGTGAAAAAAATGCAGTATGTACAGTTACACTTCACTTCAAAAAAAACATTTGATTCTGCACAATCCCCCCCACCCAAAAAAAAAAAAAAAAAAAACAAGCACAGCAAGCTAGATACACACCACTGCACTCATTAGAAATTGAAGAGAACAGCTGGCTAACAGATGGCTTCAAAATGTCATAATTTAATCACAGTTTGCACTATTTTAATAGGGCAAATAAGTAAGATGGACTGCTGGGCTAGGGGTCTTACCTAATTATATGGCCACTACCTATATCCACCATCACCCTCTAACCCTCTAGTATTTCTGGGAAGACAGCTGACAACAGTATGACAGGATAAAACAAGAGTTGGAGCAAATGATCCCCAGCAACAACCTGGGCAGTTTGTGACAGGGGTTAGTGTGTTCCTGGTGGAGTTTCAGTTGCATTTAAGGCAGAGAAAACGGAGGTGGGGCACCAATTAAAGACAATAGTGCAAACTGTGTTTTAATTATGACATTTGAAATAAATAACAGAATGTCTAATTGGATCTATTACAAAATAACTCTTCATATATGATTTAATATTGTATAGTGTGTGCTAATATGCATACAGTATATCATGTCCAACTACTCACATGAAGTTATAATGGGTATTTTGGAGAAGACTCTGAATAATGTGTCACACTGTCAGAGCATTAAAAGCACTAAAAACGTTTGGAATATTACTCACACTTTACAGGAGCTAATCGTAAGCTCCAC
Source organism: Bombina bombina (assembly GCF_027579735.1). NCBI lineage: Eukaryota > Metazoa > Chordata > Amphibia > Anura > Bombinatoridae > Bombina > Bombina bombina. The sequence goes on from NC_069504.1 coordinate 563,927,782, forward strand.
TTAGAATGTAGACCTGATCTTTGGCTGTCAGGTAAAGACACACTGAATGATTCAGGAACCGCTTCCAAAATAATTATTTATTAAAAACTTTAAAACATATCTAAATTATAAAATTCAACCTGGATAACGCAGTCATTCAGGGCTACAGTGCAAAAATGTTACAATTTACAAATGCATCTTTAAGTGTCCCCCATTCCAAGAAGGTATACCCCCATTTTTTGAAAAATGTCTCTGATAGAGGGTCTGATCTCAATTGTATTTTTCTTTTTAGTCTCTTTCACAAGCCTTGCTCCTTTTGATGTAACAAAGGGTAGTAATGATTGCTCTTTGAGATTACTTGTCTCAGCTAGTTCAGATTCTAATCTACCCCTTCCAAAAACAGACAGCAATCAGTATAAGAACAATACAAAATTAGAGCAGAGCCACATATCACACTTAAAGTTTAATTAAACTCTCACGATTCAGATAGAGCATACAATTTTAAACAACTTTCCAATTTGCATCAATTAAAGGGCCAGTAAACTTAGGAAATAATGTTATATAATTCTGCACATAGTGCAGAGTTATATAAGATTAGCTTAGCTCCAGATTTCAAAAGTGAATAGTTAAAATAATATCACGCAAAGAAAACAGAACACAGCTCTTGGCTCTACTGAGCGGGTCTCTTTTCTTCTGCTAAGCGCATCACAGGCTCGCTGTCTATTGACAGCAAGCCCGATCGCGCTATTAATATCAATGTAGCTCGCTCCCACTCTGGTCTGGTAGCAGGAGCGATCTACATTGATTTTAATAGCGCGATCGGGCCAGCTGTGATTAGACAGCGTGCCCAGATGCACTTAGGAGAAGAAAACAGACCCTATGTGCAGAATGATATAACATTATTTCCAAGGTTTACTGGCCCTTTAACAAAATGTGTACAGTCTTTTTATATTCCACTTTTTGAGTCAACTCCTACTGAGCATTTGCAAGAATTTACAGAATATACGTATATGCATTTGTGGTTGGCTGATGGCTGTCACATGATACAGGAGGAGTGGAAATAGACATAACTTTGAAATTTCCTATGTTGCTATTGATGCTGCTGTTTGTTCCTGGCAGACTGCTTCTCATTCTGTTTTGCATATGTAAATATGACCCTGGGGATAGTCTCCCTATGGGTGATGGGGGAAACCAGACGTGGACTCCTTGCCCAATGTGCTTAGAGGGATACGGCTGCACCTCACTGACGAGGCCCACAGAAGGCTGAAACGATTGTCTGGGGTTGCCTTTTCCTTGTTCAGAGCAGAATTACCTGGTATTTCGGGGCTGGACTGACCATGTCGGCGGGATCAGACTGATATACTAAAGGAAAGTTTTCCTCTGTGAAAAGCACAATTGGGCAGAAAGAAGCTACTCCCAGGTGGTAACCGGGCCATAGAACAAGCTATTGATGCTGCTGTTCGTTCCTGGCAGACTGTTTCTCTTTCTGTTTTGCATATAACTTTGAAATTTGTCAGAAAAAAATCTACTACTCATATGAAGTTCAGACTAAGGGGCTGAATTATCAAGCTCCGAATGGAGCTTGATGCCCCGGTTTCCGCGCGAGCCTTCAGGCTTGCCGGAAACAGTAGTTATGAAGCAGCGGTCTAAAGACTGCTGCTCCATAACTTGTCTGCCTGCTCTGAGGCTGCGGCCAATCTGCAGGGGACGGCATGGCACAAGAAGTTCACAAGCGTATGCTGTCGGCATTTATCGATGTGCGGCAGACATGATACGCTACATCGTATCATGTCCCTCCGCACTTTAATAAATCAGCCCCAATGTACTATTGCATTGTTATTTTATCATGCATTTGTTGATTATGCAAAGCTACTGTATTTACTTGTCCTTTAAGTCACCAATCTCAATATATAATGTTAAGAATACTGTTTATTACATGAATTAATAATACAAATTAAAACAAAAAAATCCAACCATAAAATCCAATACTAAAAACACAATATATTAGAGCGATGTGTACCTTAAAAATCCCAACTCTGTGCTCTTTTCTTAATAGCAGTTTATGGATAGTTAAATGGACATAAAACTCAAATGTTTTCATTCATGATTTAGATAGAGAATACAATTTTAAGCAACTTTGCTTAGTACTCTTGGAATCCTTTGTTCAAAAGCATGCCTAGGTATGCTCAGGAGCTGGAACTAGCTGTTGACTGGTGGCTGCACATATATGCCTCTTGTTATTGGCTTACCAATGTGTTCAGTTAGCTTTTAGTAGTGCATTTATGATTCTTCAACAAAGGATAACAGGAGAATGAAGCAAAATTGATAATAGTAGTACATTGGAAAGTTGTTTAAAAAAATATTGGGTTTCATGTTCCTTAAATTTAGATTTATATCCAATAAGTAATTTCTATAAAAATGTCTTCCTTAGCCTTTAAAACAATTCCTTGAATATCTGTGCGGCTGCCTGAACTATTCCCCATTGTTCGTATCCCGTCTGGTATCAACCGTTGTCCAGCTCTGTGTAGCCTTCCGTAACTTGAACTCTGTGACATCACTGTGAGGGTGGATTGGTTCCGATATCTCTGTTTCAAATGTGAAAGCACCACTCCTTCCATTATTCAAAATATCCCACAGTTACTTTATGGTAGCAGCTTGAGTGGACTGATATGCTACAGAAAAGTTCTTCTCTGTGGAAGGCACATGTTAAGCAAAAAGAGGCTGCTTCTTGGGTGGTAACTAGCCATACAACAAGCTATTATTCTTTTGTTCGTTCGTAGGTTGAACACTTCTCTCTTTTTATTTAAGCAAATTATGACACTTAGGGGCCTATTTATCAAGCCATCAACTTACTTGCATTCGACGGCACCAATACACTCGCCTAACATCGCTGCTGCGAACCTGAATACGTTCTCCAAAGTTACCAAAAAAGCTGTCAAAAAGCCGCGCACCATGTACGGGGCGATGAGCAGCATTTAGCTCTATTGCACCCAAACACTAATCTAAAAATAAAACTCACCCAATAAACCCTTAAAAAAAAACTAACACTAACCCCCTGAAGATCGACTTACTGTTCTGAAGACCTGACATTCATCCTCAAGGAAGCAGCAGAAGTCTTCATCCAACCGGGCCGAAGTCCTCAACAAAGCCAGGAGAAGTCTTTATCCAAGCCGGGCGAAGTGGTCCTCCAGACGGGCAGAGGTCTTCATCGAGACAGCATTTTCTATATTCATCAATCCAACGCGGAGCGGCTCTATCTTCAAGACATCCGATGCGGAGCATCCTCTTCATCCGTAGTCTTCTTACTGAATGACGGTTCCTTTAAATGATGTCATCCAAGATGGTGTCCCTTAGATTCCGATTGGCTGATAGAATTCTATCGGCCAATCAGAATTAAGGTAGAAAAAATCCTATTGGCTGATGCAATCAGCCAATAGGATTGAAGTTCAATCCTATTGGCTGATCCAATCAGCCAATAGGATTGAGCTTGCATTCTATTGGCTGATTGGAATAGTTAGTTAGCAGGTTGTTAGGTTTAGGGGTTAATTGGTTAATTTGGTTTATGGCGAGATGGAGGCGGCGGTTTAGGGGTTAATAACTTTATTTAGTTATAGTTATAGTATAGTAGTTGTAGTTATAGTTTAATGTAATTTTAGTATAACAGTTAGGGTAGATTAATTATTAGTTTAATATAGTTTAATGTAATTTTAGTATAACAGTTAGGGTAGATTAATTATTATTTTAATATAGTTTAATGTCATTTGAGTATAATAGTTAGGGTAGATTAATTATTAGTTTAATATAGTTTAATTTAAAACTAAAGGTAAGTTTAAATTTATTATAAGATAGGGATGAGTTAATATTTAATATAGTTAGTGGGTTGTTAGGTTTAGGGGTTAATAGGTTAATTTAGTTTATGGCGAGGTGGGGGCGGCAGTTTAGGGGTTAATAACTTTATTTAGTTGCGGTGGGCTCCTGGAGTGGCAGGATAGGGGTTAATAAGTATAATGTAGGTTGCTGCGGTAGATTAGGGGTTAATAAGTATAATGTAGGTGGCGGCGGTGGCGGGGCGGCAGATTCTGGGTTTTTAGACTCGGAATCAATAGGATATCGGGCAGCAGCGAACATGAGCTTTACTGCTTTCAGACTCCCATTGTTTCTTATGGCAATCGCCGCCTCTAGGGCGGCGGATTGAAAACCGGGTATGCTGCGCTGGAATAGCTGCGAGCGTACCTGGTAGAAATTTGATAACTAGCAAAAGTAGTCAGATAGTGCCGAATTTGCATTCGGAATATCTGTAGTGACGTAAGCATTGATCTGTGTAAGATTGAGACCGGCGGTTCGTATGTTACGTCACAAAATTCTACTTTTGCCGGACTGTAGGGTTTGATAACTAAGGGGAATCAAGCTCGCCACAATTACGCTGCGGAATTCCAGCCTATTTGCGGTTGACGGCTTGATAAATAGGCCTCTTAGGGAAGTCTCCCTAAGCATGATGCGGGAATCCAGATGTGGACCCGTTGGTCAGAGTGCCTAAAGGGATATTGCTGCACCTCACTGACAAGGACCACAATAGGCCGAAACGTATGTCTGGGGTTTTGCCGTTTCTCTCGTTCAGAGAGGGATTGCCTGGTATTTCAGGGCTGGACTGCACTGTTAAGTCAGGATTGGACTGATATGCTACTAGAAAGTTCTTCTCTGTGAAAGGCACATATTGAGCAAAAAGAGGCTGCTTCTTGGGTGGTAACTAGCCATAGAACAAGCTATTATGTTTTGGTTCATTCCCAGGTTGAGCGCTTCTCTCTTTTTCTTTAATCTATATACCTATACCTGTATATATTCATATAGATATATAAGTATAAATACATATTTTGCATTAACATCATCAGATACTGTATATGTAGAAACAAGTATTGTATTTAAAATAGGTCTAACACATAAAGAATAAGTTAGGTTAAGGCGCGTTATATAAAATTAAATATTAATAATAATCACCTAGATTACGAGTTTTGCGTTCATGTTTTAACGCTGAAAATATGGCCATTTCAGCGTTAAAACAGCAACGTAGCCATTACGAGTCTTGTCAGTATAGCTGTACCACAAGCCTTTTAGCCTATAATGCAATGTCAGTCCCGCACTCGAAAAAATTAAGTTTTTGCATGGGATTTCCATAGCACTATCATTACAAGTTTTGCATAGAGGCTAAAAAGCTTGCGTTACAGCCTATATCGACACGATCCGTTTCGCAATCTGAGACCAGTAGTTATGAGTTTTATGCAACAAAACTGTTACACAAAACTCATAACTAAACTGTTACAAAGTACACTAACACCCATAAACTACCTTTTAACCCTTAAACCGCCGCCCTCCCGCATTGCAAACACTATTTTAAAGTTATTAACACCTATTCCGCCGCTCCCCAACATCGTTGCCACTATACTAAGGTTATTAACCCCTATTCCTCCGGAACCCAACAACGCCTACACTATAATAAAGATATTAACCCCTATTCCACCGCTCCCCGACATTGCCGCCACTAAATAAAATTATTAACCCCTAAACCTCTGGCACCCACATTACTACCACTAAATAAACCTATTAACCCCTAAACCGCAAGCCCCCACATCGCCAAAAACTAACTTAAACTATTAACCCCTAAATCTAACAACCCCCTAACTTTAAATTAAAATTACAATATCCCTATCTTAAAATAAATAAAAACTTAACTGGGAAATTAAAAATAAAAATAAATTTAAACTATAAATTAAACTAACATTACTAGAAACTACAAATTAAAAACATTAAATTACACATTAAAAAAACCTAACCCTATTAAATAAAATTAAATCTACAATTACAAAAAATAAAAAAAAATAAAGTACAAAAAATAAAAAAATACTAAAGTACAAATAATAACAAACACTAAATTACGTAAACTAACAAACAAAATTTATAATAAAAACAATTACACCTAATATAATAGCGCTATAAAAAAAAATCCCCCCCAAAATATAAAGAAAACCTTAGCCTACAATAAACTACCAATAGCCCTTAAAAGGGCCTTTTGTAGGGCATTGCCCTAAAGAAATCAGCTCTTTTCCCTGTAAAAAAATACAAAGACTCCCCAATAGTAAAACCCACCACCCAACCAACCTTCCAAAATAAAAAACCTAATTCTAAAATAAACCTAAGCAACCCATTGCCCTGAAAAGGGCATTTGTAGGGGCATTGCCCTTAAAAGGGCATTCAGGTCTTTTTAATTTCCCTTAAAAGGGCATTTAGCTCTTTTAAGAAAGCCCAAAACCCTAAGCTAAAAAAAACCCACCCAAAAAAAGTTTAAAACAACCTAACACTAACCCCGACGATCCACTTACAGTTTTTGAAGTCTGGACATCCAGACGGTGAGAAGTCTTCATCCAGGTGGCGAGAAGTCTTCATCCATCCAGGCGGCGCCTTCTATCTTCATCCAGGCGGCACGGAGCGGCTCCATCCTGAAGACATCCAGCGCGGAGCATCCTCTTCATACGGTCGCCGCTGTATACTGAATTTTCAATGCAAGGGAGCCTTTTCAAAATGGCGTCCCTTGCATTCCTATTGGCTGATTTGTTTTTGGAAATTCAAATCAGCCAATAGGATGAGAGCTACTGAAATCCTATTGGCTGTTCAAATCAGCCTATAGGGTGAGAGCTACTGAAATTCTATTGGCTATTCAAATGCATGATTTATTTAAAAATACAAAGAACATTTTCCTGTATGTGAAGAACATTGGAATGTGAAATATTTACATTAAATACATAGAAAAACATTATGAAATATAAAAAATGTTTTGATTTTTTTTGTAGTTTAAGGTATTTAAACTTCAAAGTGTACTAACCTAATGAGCGTTTGAACTTGTGCGATCGCGTTTACTTTCAACTTGTAATACTGTGTTAAAGTTAGCGCTGTTGCGATATTGTTGGCGTGCTACTTGTAATCTAGCCCATTATGTTTTTAGAATTGGATTTTATATTTTTATTTTTTATTTGTATGATTAATTAATGTAATAAACTAATAAACAGTATTTTTAACATTGTATATGGAGATTAGAATGTGAGCTATTTGGGCAATTGATGATTTAAATGTGGTGTCTCTCATTTTGAGCTCTGCTTCTGTGTTGTGCTTATTATAATTGCTCCTTTTGATTTCATGTAATGGAATAACTGTAGGTAAAGCTTATTTTGTATTAGATATAGACTCTTATTCCCATAAGTATTGTATTGATATATATGTGCATATTACTTGTTCATTATAATTCTTGTTTGCTTTATACAGGTACAGTTCATTTGTGTGTTCACATAGATATTGAGCAGAATTTTATTCTACAAATTTGATGATCATTTCAGTCATGGTGTACATTAATTATATATATATATATATATATATAGATAAGTTTCAAGCTGGTATAAAAAGATAATAATAAATGTTTGAGGTTTGTAGCCCGTCATTGCAAAGAAACTCCAGACTAAATGATGATTTCTTTAATTCTCTTAATATTAATTCTCGTCAATATACATTTAATTACAGTGTCATCTGCAATGTAATGTTTTCCTGTTTCTAAGAACATCAATAAATAAAGATTTTTAAAAAAATATTCCCAGATATAGCCCAGCCCTCCTTAAAATCTGTGTGTTTCTTAAGAATGTGTAGAAAAAACCCCATATGAATATGATGTGTATACATTGGAGATTAATCTTTATATCTTTGTTCAGTATGCTGTGCTCTTTACCTTTCTATTACCTGACCAATAAAAAAGGTTTTTGCATTATATAGCATATTATTTATTGTCCCACACACAGAATCTCATGGTGATGCAACTCCAGATTATTACTTGTGTCATGTAATATTAAAATCAATTAACTCAACTCAACTTTTTTTAATTTCTGCATTTTAAATATAAAACTATTATATAAAGAATAGACTTTCTTTGTAGCGTTCATTTGTTTGTTTATATGGCAATAATAACGTTTGCAGTGATTATATATTTTTTTAATGCATGTCCCAGGATTATTGTCATTTTCTTTCATTCTAGAAATAATCTTTCTCTGTTTTATAAATTCTTTTTATAGAGAAAAATGGTGATTATAACAGAATTCAGAATAATTTGAGCATTCTTTGTTTTCTAGTACTTCCTCATTTTATTTTTTTCTCTTTATGGGGGCAGTGGAGTTTTAATGCCAGATGTGCAATTGTGTAATTCCTGCACATCTGGAGTGGCCAGTACAGCTCAAAAACAAATTGCAGTATCCCAGATGTAAAGGGGTTAAGGTGGTAGCAAAGCAGAAACACTGGGAAATGTCTTTATGTGAGAATAAATATGGAGTTGCAATAGAACTTACATTGGCACAAGGACCATACCTTTCAATTACTTTGAGTCTGGTTAGTGTTACTTGCTGGTGAACTGGGAATTAATTCACTGGAAAAGATTGTTAGTTGTCACTTTGACAACTAATATATCTGGCTTAAATTATCTGAATAGTTATCTGCATAATCGTTTAATGTTATTTTAATAGGGATGTTGTAATATGCTACACGTTTTGTTCTTCGTACAAATTGTTTAATCTTCCTCATATACATTAAGGACCAGATTACAAGTGGAACGGTATTTAAAGTTCCCACTCAAGTGCTAAATCCGCTAGAACTAAGCTTTTTGCACGCTCGTATTATAAGATAGCGCATAAAAAGCCAAACTTAGAATATTGCGTAATAACGTATTCCCCCATAGAAGTCAATAGAGCAAAAAAGTGGAAAAGAATCTAACACCCTACTCGCGCGCTAAATTGATCTCATATTTTCAAGTGCGCTAACCCGACATGAAAATATTTCACATTTCAATGTTCTTCACATAGAAGAATATGTTCTATTTATTCATAAATACATTTCTCTATATATAGCTGATTGTATTTTTTTACCTGCTATCCTGTTGGTGACCTCTGCTTGGGCACTGACCTGAATTTGCATATTCCTTTGGTACCACCATCTGCCTGTTATTCTGTTGCTGGCCTCAGCTTGAACACTGACCTGAATTTGTCAATTCCTTTGGTACCGCTATTTGCCTGTTATTCGGTTGCTGAATTTAGCTTGGTCTCTGTCCTGTGTTTTCTTATTTTTCTGCCTCCTATATCAGTGGCAAGTATAAACTGTCTAATTCTCATCATCTGGATGCCTGGATCCTGGGCTGCAGAGGGTTCTACCTGCCACTCCACCTGATGCTGGGATAAGAAGACTACTGGACAGGAAATTGGGGTGGTAGGCCATGTCTGTGGATCCCAACGAAATTGTAAGAGCAGTCACGTACTAAGGCCAACTGCTAGGAGGTCATTCGGACCATAAGCAGGCTTTAGAAGAAAAATTGGAATTAATTTCAGTGCTGTCAAAATTAACTACCTCTCTTAGACTTACGCCTAGTGATCCTGTTGTGCAGGGTGCTTCTGCAAGTGTGCCAAAATATATGCTCCCCTTGTATCTCCTCTTCCTATATCCCCAGAAAAGGAGCCTATGGATGAAAAAGTGTAACAACCTCATCACCTGTTCTTATCAAATGTACACTGTTCCTTTAAACAGTGTCACGCCTCCAGCTCAATACTGCTATAAATGCTTTAACTAATCATCCAGTCCTTGTTGGATTATTGAAGCCTGAAGTAGCTCTTACCCTCTATCTTCATTTTCAGCCTATTGAAGCCTCACAGTGTTCCTCACTATCAGCATTACGGATCCATTCCGTTTCTCTGCATACGTCATCAGCAGCAGACGCAAGTTCCTGCTGTCAGTTCCTCACGCCGCTGCAAGGTTGTTTGTACCGCTTCCTCCTGCTTCCACAAGTTCCTGGAGGTTTGTGCCAAGGATCTAATTGCTACTCGCTCCTATCCTGCTGGACTTTACTAAGGTACTCTGTGTTATCAATTATACCTACACACAAGTGATATATTGTGTTCCTAGTGACTGCAAATTCTATGTATAACTATATTATAACTCTAGCTGTGTTTAGTTACAGTCTGCTAATTTCTGATCTACACGCTACTTGTTTATTATGCCATTACGTGTGACTCATCGAATCTTAACAAATTGATTCTGATATAACTTTTCCTGGCTATATAAAGACAGAGTGGTTAACCTGTGAAAAACTTTATTGGTTACCACACTGTCACAAACCTCCTATTATAGTTTTGTGATAACCAACATTAGTTGTTAAGCCCTGAACGTTACATAATAATCCAGCCTAAAATAAAATGTTTGCATATATAGGGTATTTTTATATATATATATATATATATATATATATATATATATACATATATATATATATATATATATATATATATATATATATATATACAATTGTTACTATTTTACCGAATATGGATCTTGCTCTCATACCACAACAAATACAGTGCTTATCTGACAGAATGGATATATTATCAAACTCAGTTCATGATTTGCAAGTGGAGAATCAAGCTGGTAAAGCATGCCTTAGAGAAGTGCTTACAGCAAAGGCTACTCCCACAGAACAGCACCCTGAACCAATGTTTCCCCTCCAGAAAAAAATTCTGGGAACCGCTCTCAGTTCAGGGAGTTCAAGAATGCCTGTATGTTGATGTTTGACTTAAAGCAAAAGACATATCCAACTGACAGGATCAGAGTTCTGATATCCTATCTTAGGGGTAAACCATGTGCTTGGGCAGACTCCTATTATGAAACAGGGGATCCCATACTGGACTCATTGGATGATTTTCTCATTGCCATGTCTGTGCTCTATGATGACCCTTATAGACAGGTCACTGCCGAGAATACACTCACTTAAGCAAATGAGAAATTCCGTTGAGATATACATATCAGCAAAATATTCTCTCTGGAACAAGATTTCTCTGAAGAACCAGTTTTGTCTAGGTCTGTCAGAAGAGATAAAGGATGAACTTTCAAGAACTGGCATTCCTGAATCTTTAGAAGAATTGTTTGCGCTATCAACTAGTATAGATAGACGTCTCAGAGAATGAAGATCTGAGAAATGTTCCTTTAGGAGGCTCGTTCAACCAACAACCCTACTGCTAGAGAGACATCACAGCCAATGGAGATTGGTTTCGTCAAAGGGCCGCTTACTAGTCAAGAAATAAATAGGAGATCCCTTAACTTGTGTATGTACTGTGCCTCCCCAGGACATGAGGTGAAGGACTGTCCCAAACATAACAAGAATAAGTTTGGTAAGAACCTCAATATTATACCTTGTTGTACTACAAGTAATCGCACTGATACTTACTTACTTATTGTTACCTTTACTCCTACAGTGGGAACAATACAAAATGACTACTGAAGCACTTATTGATACCAGTGCTTGTGGGAATTTTATCGATCATAATTATGTTAAACTCAATAAAATTCTTATAATACCAAAACATAGTCCTGTCTCACTGAAGGTAATTGATGGTTCTTTTCTTCCTTCTGGTCCTATCTCATGCCAAACTAATCCTCTGCTTCTTACTAGAAACACCGGTCACATTGAAACTCTCACATTTGATGTTTAAGTTAGTCTTGGGTATAAACTGGCTTAGGCTCCACCAACCCACTATAGATTACATGTTTACAACTCTCTTATTTACTTCAATTTATTGTAAGGAACATTGCCACCATTCGACTACAATATTACACACTTCGTTACCACAGTTACCATATCACTATAATGATTTTGCTGATGTTTTCGATAAAAATGAAGCAGAATCCCTGCCACCTCACAGGGCCTATGACTGCCCTATTGACCTTCTACCTGGAGTTTCCATTCCTTGTGGACATATATACCCTTTATCCAAACCAAAGCTAGAACACCTTAAAATTTACATCAACGATAACCTTAAGAAGGGTTTCATAAGACCTAGTACTTCTCCGGCAGGGGCAGGTATGTTTTTTTGTAACAAATAAAGATGGTTTGTTACGCCCTATCATCGATTATAGAGAGTTAAATAAGATCACGAGGAAAAACAGATACCCGTTGCCCCTTATACCTGAAATTATAGAAAGGTTGAGAGGTGCCACGATTTTACTAAGCTGGATCTTAAAGGTGCTTACAACCTGATAAGCAGGTGACGAATGGCTTACTGCATTTAGGACCAGATATGGGGGCCCATTTAGCAAGCTCCATAAGGAACTTGTGGGCCCGTGTTTCTAGCGAGTCTTCAGACTCGCCAGAAACACAAGTTATGGAGCAGCGGTCTAAAGACCACTGCTCCATAACCCTGTCCGCCTGCTCTGATGAGGCGGACAGGAGTGGTCGGAAATCAACCCGATCGAGTGGTGAAAAACTGTTAAAATGCATTCTGAAAAGAGGTGGCCTTCAAGGTCTAAGAAATTAGCATATGAACCTCCTAGGTTAAGCTTTCAACTAAGAATACCAAGAGAACAAAGCAAATTTGGTGATAAAAGTAAATTGGAAAATTGTTTAAAATTACATGCCCTATCTGTATCATGAAAGTTTATTTTGGACTAGACTGTTCCTTTAAAGAAACACAAACTATACGTTAAATTAGAAAAATGTACTTTTTTATGTTTCCGAATTTTTTTGGGATACCGTATTACTCCTGAAGGTATTATCATGGAGAACAATAAGGTTGTTGCAGTTAAGGAATAGCCTACCCCTACATCAAAAAAGGAGGTGCAACAATTTTATGGTTTTAGTAAAGTTATTTCCAACTTTGCTACCTTAGCCAGACCTCAAACTAAATTAACAAAACTTCACAAACCGTTTATTTGGACTTCAGAAACCCAGTTGGTGTTTGATCAACTTAAGAATAAATTCTGTACTGCTCCTATATTACAGTTTCCTAACACTGATCATCAGTTTATATTGGAGATAGACACCTCAGACTACGCCATTAGCGCTATCCTCTCTCAAAAGAAATCTTTTCTAGAGCCGTTACACCCGGTTGCCTATTTGTCTAGATTAATGACACCAGCTGAAATAAACTACCCCATTGGGGAAAAGGAGTTATTGGCAATAAAATGTTCATTTGACCATTGGCGCCACTTATTAGAGGATGCCACTCATCCTATAGTGATTTATACTGATCACAAAAACCTCCAGTACCTTCAGTGTAACAGGACATTGTCCTCTAGGCAACTGAGGTGGAGTTTATACTTCTCCCGCTTTCGTTACCTTACCTCCTATCGTCCTGGGGAGAAGAATTAAAAGGCTGATGCCCTCTCAAGAAAGGACATCAGACCTATTTTTTTCCATAAACCTTCCACAGTACTTTCCAAAGATGCTTTTATAGGTTTACTTACTGACCATAGTCCTATAATAAAAAAGGCTCAAGCATCTGATTCCAATAAACCTCTTGAGGTTATAATACAAAATTCAGAAGGTTTACTATATTACAATCAACGTTTGTATATACCTAAATCCTTGAGATCTCAAATCCTTAAACAAAACCACGATTTACCTCTTGTTGGTCACATGGGTAACCAGAAGACATGAACTGATTTCACGTTCTTACTGGTAGCCTTCTTTATTTAAATCTGTCAAGAACTATGTCAGCAATTGTTCGATTTGTGCCATCTCCAAGTTTTCACACCAAAATCCTGTAGGGTTACTACACTCTCACTATCCCTAAAGGACCTTGGAAAACTCTCACTATGGATTTCATAGTAGATCTGCCTACCTCTTCTATTTTCACCACCATCTTTATTGTTGTAGATGTTTTTTCCAAAATGGCACACTTTGTTCCCTGTATGGGACTACCATGTTCAAAACAGACCGCTCAGATGTTTATTAAACAAATACTATGCCTCCATGGCCTTCCAACCACTGTTATCAGCGACTGGGGAACACAGTTCACCTCCAAGTTTTGGAGGGAATTGTTTTCAGCTTTAGGTATCGATCAGAAATTGAGTACTTCATACCATACACAGACAAACGGCAGACTGAGAGGACAAATCAATGGATAGAACAGTATTTAAGATCTTACTGTTCCCATTAACAGGATTCCTGGTTTTCCTTCCTCTATCTAGCCTAAGTCTCTTATAACAATACACTAAATTCCTCCACTGGTCATACTCCATTTTACATCAATTATGGTTTCCATCCTCAATTCCACTTCCTCCCTAAGTTTGATTCCAAATGCCCAGAAGTGAATGAGATAATCAATAACATTAATCAAAACTTCGACTCTGTTCTTTCCCATATCAAGTATGCTCAGTCTTCTCAACAAAAGCACTACAACCTCCGACATAATATACAACCAGAGTACAAGATAGGCCAGCTTGTCTGGCTATCAGCTAAATACTTGAAGATCCATAATCCATGTAAGAAGCTAGGCAAAATGTTTATAGGACCATTCCCTATTCTTGCTATTAAGAATCCTGTTACGGTCACACTTAAAATTCCACCCAGTTACAGAATCCATTCAACATTTCACATCTCTCTTGTTAAAACGTGCACTTCCTCCTCAACTTCATCCTGCACAGCTTCTATACCAGCTGCTTTGGATTCTGATAAGACTTATGAGGTTCATGGCATCATCGACTCTAGACGTAGATATGGTCGTTTTTTTCTATTTGGTGCACTGGACCGGTTTTGGGCATGAAGAGGATTCCTGGGAGCCAGCATCTAATTTATCTGCTTCCAGGTTGGTATCCTTGTTCCATAGACACTTCCCAGACAAACCTTGACCTTAGAACCTCGCTGTGGTTCTTTCGGGAGGGGGTTATGTAACAACCTCATCACCTGTTCTTACCAAATGTACACTGTTCCTTTAAACAGTGTCATGCCTCCAGCTCAATACTGCTATAAATGCTTCAACTAATCATCCAGTCCTTGCTGGATTATTGAAGCCTGATGTTGCTCTTACCCTCTGTCTTCATTTTCAGCCTATTGAAGCCTCACAGTATTCCTCACTATCAGCATTACGGATCCGTTCTGTTTCTCTGCATACGTCATCAGCTGCAGACACAAGATTCTTCTGTCAGCTCCTCATGCCGCTGCAAGGTTGTTTGTACCACTTCCTCCTGCTTCCACAAGTTCCTTAGAAAACAAAGAAAGGAAAGAGGCGCCGTATGTGTGAATCGATTACCCACTACGTGATAAACAGAGAAGATGCTGGGTAATCACATACTATAGCGGCACTCCGGTGTGCCAACAGTTGCAGGCTGGTATTCAACAGCAAACCAGCTGGCTGATCCAGGCAATCACTGGAATCACAAGTATAGTTAGGCCTGGCCGAAGGTTCAATCCAGGTGTTATATTAGCCACTAGTCAGGATGATAGTCCAAACAATGGATAAGGGAGGGAAACCACCCCTTCCCCTCAGTAGCATAGAAAGTAGCACACAGCAATTAGGAGTTGTTAGTTAACTAGTTGAGTGGTTAACCTGTGAAATAACTTTATTGGTTACCACACTGTCACAAACCTCCTATTATAGTTCTGTGATAAATTACATTAGTTGTTAAGCCCTGAATGTTAGAAAAGGTGGTTCATCTGCCTGAAGCAGAATATGCCAGATGCAGATCACAGGGGCTCTGTTTATACAATGAGAAAAAGGGACATCTCCTTCTTCAGTGCCCTGTACAGCCGGGAAACCATTGGGCTTAATAGTCAATTGAGATGCCCTATTAAGCCTCTCTACTCCTGAATCTCCTCACAACAGTCTACTTTTACCGGTCATCCTATCTAGGGCAAATCAGTCCTACTCCATTCATGAATTCTGGAGATAGAGGAGTGTCCTTAGGTGAAGCATTTGTACGGCAACATCATATCCCATAGAGGCTAAGGAAACTCTACTCTGTGTGACCACATTAGGAGGAGAATGTACTTGTTCACAAAACCAAACCACTTTCAGTTTTGGTGGGAGCTTTTCACCAAGTGGCATTTTATCTTTTAATGTCATCTCTTCTGCTAGGCATCTGATAATTCTGGGATACTCATGGCTCTGTAACCATAAACCATCTATTAACTGGTCTGCTGGTCAAATTACTGCCTGGAGTTCTGTTTGCCAAACTCTTCAAAAGATTTGTCCTAATCCTTTTCCTGTAAAACAGAAAATAAGGGCATGGAATAACAAGCTGCTAAGAAGAGGTGCAGATAACTCTAAATAAAAAATATATAAACAATGACATGAGTATATTAAAACAGTAAATTTATTAAAAACAATCAATAAAACTACTGGTGGTAAAATAACAGTTAATCCTAAATGGCCATGTTTCTATTAAAAAATCTCAATGGCTAAATCCTATGTAGATCGGACCATCTAAATGTGAACAGTCCTGAGTGGATGGGACAATCTTAGGTGGGTAAGACAATCTTTGTATAAACAGTCCAACACTTGGTAAGTTAAAAAAGTCTAAATCATTGGTGGGTGTGGGTTTAAGAACAATAGTGGAACAAAACCTCTTTAGACCCTCCGGTTCGATTACACGTATTGACATCTACCCTGGACCATGCTGTGATTAGTTCCGGGACACATGATGTATCTTTGGCCAATCACGAAGCCGGATTACCAGAGATTGCGAGTATAGACCTTATATTGTGTATAGAGGATACAAGCAGATACAATGTTGCCGAAAACTTACTGCGTGTCCACTGAAATGACTCAAAAAGTCTTACAGAGCGCTCTGTTACCGTGAGTCCAATTTCAACACTGCTTAGAAACAATCCATCAACACGTTTCAGCTGGTGCAGCCTTTTTCAAGATCAAGATAAAGGCTGCACCACCTGAAACACATCAATGGATTGTGACCTGGAACTAACCACGGCATGGTCCTGGGTAGACGCCAATACGTGTAATCAAACTGTAGGGTCTAAACGTGACACAACTGGAGCCAATAGGAAGCTGAGAAATCTGTAAGAAGAGGTTTCGTATTCTGGGTGAGTGCATTTGAGGAGCTTCCCTGAGAATTGCATACACGCACTTTAGTCTGCGGTCCACTATTGTTCTTAAACCCACACCCACCAATGATTTAGACTTTTTTAACTTACCAAGTTTATACGAAGATTGTCTTACCCACCTAAGATTCTCCCACCCACTCAGGACTGTTCACATTTAGATGGTCCGATCTACATAGGATTTAGCCATTGAAATGTTCTAATAGAAACATGGCCATTTAGGTTGTTACTTTACCACTGGTAGTTTTATTGATTGTTTTTAATAAATTTACTGTTTTAATATACTCATGTCATTGTTTATATATTTTTTTATTTAGAGTTACCTGCACCTCTTCTTAGCAGCTTATTATAGCGTGCCCTTATTTTCTGTTTTACAGGAAAAGGATTAGGACAGATCTTTTGAAGAGTTTGGCAAACAGAACTACAGACAGGAATTTGACCAGCAGACCAGTTAATAGATGGTTTATGGTTACAGAGCCACGAGTATTCCAGAATTATCAGATGCCTAGCAGAAGAGATGACATTGAAAGACAAAATGCCACTTGGTGAAAGCTCCCACCAAAACGGAAAGTGGTTTGGTTTTGTGAACAAGTACATTCTCCTCCTAATGTGGTCACACAGAGTAACGTTTCCTTAGCCACTATGGGGATATGATGTTGCCATACAAATGCTTCACCTAAGGACACTCCTCTATCTCCAGAATTCATGAATGGAGTAGGACTGATTGTCCCTAGATAGGATGACCGGTAAAAGTAGACTGTTGTGAGGAGACTCAGGAGTAGAGAGGCTTAATAGGGTATCTCAATTGACTATTAAGCCCAAAGGTTTCCCGGCTGTACAGGGCACTGAAGAAGGAGATGTCCCTTTTTTCCCACTGTATAAACAGAGCCCCTGTGATCTGTATCTGGCATATTCTGCTTCAGGCAGACGAACCACCTTTTGTAACGTTCAGGGCTTAACAACTAATGCCATTTATCACAGAACTATAATAGGAGGTTTGTGACAGTGTGGTAGCCAATAAAGTTATTTCACAGGTTAACCACTCTGTCTATATATAGCCAGGAAATGTTATATCAGAATCAGTTTGTTAATATTCGATGAGTCACACTTAATGGCATAATAAACAAGTAGCGTGTAGATCAGAAATTAGCAGACTGTTACTAAACAAAACATAACAGCAGCAGCAAATGGTCTGCAATGCTTCTAAAAAAAACTTTTAAAAAAAACTTCTAAAAAAAACTTCTATAGACAGGTGTACATCTGCTTTTATGTGAAAAAACTCAATGCATTGAAATGGCTATAACCACAGTTTATCCCTTTCTGACAATGACCTGATCCTCGACCCACTGCAAATACCTTTAACTTCCACTCTGTTCTATTTATTTGACTAACAAAGACTGACAAATTAACATAATGACTGACCTGCATTTTACCATTACTATCAAAAGTGGTTATCACTACATTTAAGAGCCCCCCCTACATTATCCCCTCAAACCCACCAATGAATCTAACCTCTTAATTATTAATGTTTTATGAAATCTACACAGTACCCCTTCATTCGGCTAGATTACGAGTTTTGCGGTAAGAGCTGCTCGGTACTAACTTGCAAGTTATTATCACCGCTCACTTACCTACAGTGCTGGTATTACAGGTTTACAAATACCCGGCGTTAGCAGGCAAGAAGTCACCGTAGAGCAAAATTGAGCTCCATACCGCACTCCAATACCAGAGCTGTGGTGAGATGCGGTGAGCTGGTTTTACGAGCTCAAAAAAAGCCAAACACCTGCAATAAAGCAGCGTAAAGCTCCGTAACGCAGTCCCATTGATTCCTATGGGGAAAGAAAATTTATGTTTACACCTAACACCCTAACATAAACCCAGAGTCTAAACACCCCTAATCTGCCACCCCCGATATTGCCGCCACCTACATTACACTAATTAACCCCTAATCTGCCGCCCCCAACGTCGATGCCACCTACATTATACTTATTAACCCCTAATCTGCTGCCCCTAACATCGCTGACACCTACATAATGTTATTAACCCCTAATCTGCCGCCCCCAACGTCGCCACCACTATACTAAATTTATTAACCCCTAAACCTAACCCTAAGTCTTAACCCTAACCCTAACACCCACCAACTTTAACATAATTAAAATAAATCTAAATAAAAATTACTATTAATAACTCAATAATTCCTATTTAAAACTAAATACTTACCTGTAAAATCAACCCTAAGCTAGCTACAATATAACTAATAGTTACATTGTAGCTATCTTAGGTTTTATTTTTCTTTCACAGGCAAGTTATTATTTATTTTAACTAGGTAGAATAGTTACTAAATAGTTATTAACTATTTAATAACTACCTAACTAAAATAAATACAAATTTACCTGTAAAATAAAACCTAACCTGTCTTTCACTAACACCTAACCTTACACTACAATTAAATCAGTTACATAAATTAAATACAATTAACTAAATTACAAAAAATAAACACTAAATTACACAAAATAAAAAAATAAATTATCAGATATTTAAACTAATTACACTTAATCTAATAGCCCTATCAAAATAAAAAAGCTTCCCCAAAATAAAAAAACAGCTCTTTTACCTGTAAAAAAAATACAAACAACCCCCCAACAGTAAAACCCACTACCCACACAACCAACCCCCCAGATAAAATCCTAACTAAAAAATCTAAGCCCCGCATTGCCCTGAAAAGGGCATTTGGATGGGGATTGCCCTTAAAAGGGTATTTAGCTCATTTTTTCCCCTTTAATTCCGAATTCTATTAGCCAATCGGAATTCAAGGGACGCCATCTTGGATGACGTCATTTAAAGGAGAATTCATTGTTCAAGAAGACGTTGATTGAAGAGGATGCTCCGTGCCAGATATCTTGAAGATGGACTCGCTCCGCGCCGGTTGGATGAAGATAGAAGATGCCGTTTGGATGAAGACTTCTGCCCGGTTGGATGAAGACTTCTGCCACTTCATTGACGACTTCTGTCGGCTTCGTTGAGGATGGATGTCAGGTCTTCAAAAACTGTAATTGGATCTTCGGGGGTTAGTGTTAGGTTGTTTTAAGAGTTTATTTGGTGGGTTCTATTTTTATATTAGGGTTTGGGCGGAAAAAGAGCTAAATGCCCTTTTAAGGACAATGCCCATCCAAATGCCCTTTTCAGGGTAATGGGGATCTTAGGTTTTTTAGTTAGGATTTTATTTGGGGGGTTGGTTGTGTGGGTGGTGGGTTTTACTGTTGGGGGTTGTTTGTATTTTTTGGGGGCAATGCCCCGCAAAAGGCCCTTTTAAGGGCTATTGGTAGTTTAGTTTAGTCTAGACATTTTTTTATTTGGGGGGGGGGCTTTTTTATTTGATAGGGCTATTAGATTAGGTGTAATTAGTTTAAATATCTGATAATTTCTTTTTTATTTTGTGTAATTTAGTGTCTATTTTTTTGTAATTTAGTTAATTGTATTTAATTTATGTAATTGATTTAATTGTAGTGTAAGGTTAGGTGTTAGTGTAAGACAGGTGTGGTTTTATTTTACAGGTAAATTTGTATTTATTTTAGCTAAGTAGTTAGTAAATAGTTAATAACTATTTAGTAACTATTCTACCTAGTTAAAATAATTACAAACTTGCCTGTGAAATAAAAATAGATAGGATTATTCATGGTGTGGGATTCATAAAAGATCTATCTTCCCATGCAGGGTAATGATAGATGGATCCAAATAAGTATATATAAATTACATTAGGAATAGTTCAGGAATTAAATATGTCAGACCTAAAATTTGGATTAATCAGAAGTCTTCTACTAGTCTATATTTAGGACAAACTCACAGTCTAACATGTACCTTAGCAACCATATTACTGACGTCTGAAAAGTAATACCTATCAATAGGTATGCTGGGTCATAATAAGTCTTCTATTCATAGATAACACAATATTTGTAAAATGGTGATCAATCAACGTTCAATGCGCCTATATTGTGTATCCCAGTGAGGGAACCTTTTGATCTATATAGACGATCACATTGTAACTGCTTTCTGACAAGAAAAGCAGCAACACCATAAATATATTTGTTTACATTACAACTGAGATTGCTATCCAATTGGCTACCTACATCACACACCTCTTATGTATTTAGCCCAATCCCATATTCTTGACCTGTATTACGTCCCTGACGCTCTTTGATTGGCTACCCTCTCCATGTGACACACACACACCCCCACTTTGATTGGCTGGCTTGTTGTTAAATGAGCAGGCACGACGGATGTTCTGCGCCTTTGACAAAGCAGTAGGCGAAACGCGTGTCAGGCGCTCGCTCTGCTTCTCTGCAGTTGAAATTATTTCAGATAGATTGAATAATCCTTGTTGGCCGATTATCGGCAATTTAGCTTAAAATAATTGCGGGTAATGAATGGGGTTCAGTATATAAACGCTCAAATTTGTGAGAATTTAATGGGCAGCAATTGCTAACCTAGGAGCTGATTAAGCTCATAGTGCGGGATCCAGATAAACGTGGTCCCGGTGCCCATTATTTAACGTTACTTACATTGTGAAACACTATATTGTTAAACACACCCCACACTTCAACCTGTTTTTTAAGCCAAAGATACTAGACATTTACTTTGGTACGATTTGGGGAATTACTTCCCTCCTTCCTTGCTAGAGAAGCGACATTTTTGCATACAGTGCAAACTTGTGTTTTTTGTGGGATCCACTTCTAGAATAATATGGTTATAAAAGAATTATCTTTGGGGTGATAATATAACGTTGCTACACAGACCTGCTGGCCATACCTAGTAATTTAAATAAAATTTCCAGGCTGCAGCCGTTGGGCACAATATTAGCCTGAGCTATAAAAGTTGGGGCTAACAATGCTGATACTACTGCTAAATTAAACCTCACTGGTAGAGCTCGCCTGAGGGGTGCGCTAGCTATCTAATTGCGCCCCCCTAGTTTTCCACCAGCTTTTGGCCTCTCCTACCATATCTATCTAGATAACACAAACCAACTGTGCATTTACCATACGACTCTCTAAGCCTTACTTATATATGAGAGAATTATTTTCTCCTTATAGTACTAGGAGAGCAATGTTTAACTCCATTTAATTTTGTGTGGCCCCAATTAACTCACAGATTTGTATTCTGATTTTAACCTTATACTTCAAATATTTATGACAGTTGATGTTATTATTAGGGGTATTTGATATTTAACTCAAGTGTACTCACATTGGGACATGAGGAATGTATGTGAACAAATATAGACCCTAATGGTATATTTAGCACTTAATATAAATGCACCTACATTGGGGCATTAGGATCTGTGTGTGAATTAACACAGACCTTATGGTATATCACTTGACCATAGATAACCCATTATCCTCAAACGTGTGATTTATGGTATTGGGCAATTTGCCTTTTTGCACATATGATTAATAACAAATACACCCTATTTTAATTTTCTATGTATATTTTAATTTTTATTTTTGGCAATTTAATAAAAGTTATGTTTTAAATAATTAATATTCATCCTAGTGCCCACTCTGATATTTATTTGGTCACCTAGGCTCTCTAATCAAGTGTGCCACAAGATACCTTCTTTCTTTTTCTTTTATATTTTCCTGAAATAAAAATAAAACCTAAGATAGCTACAATGTAACTATTAGTTATATTGTAGCTATCTTAGGGTTTATTTTACAGGTAAGTTTTTAGCTTTAAATAGGAATTATTTAGTTATTAATAGTAGGTTTTATTTAGATTTATTTTAATTACATTAAAGTTAGTGGGTATTAGGGTTAGGGTTAGGGGGTTAATAAATTTAGTATAGTGGCAGCGATGTTGGGGGCAGCAGATTAGGGGTTAATAAATGTAGGTAGGTGGCGGCGATGTTAGGGGCGGAAGATTAGGGGTTAATAATATTTAACTAGTGTTTACAATGCGGTAGTGCGGCGGTTTAGGGGTTAATATGTTTATTCTAGTGGCAGCGATGTCCGGAGCGGCAGATTAGGGGTTAATAATTTTATTTTAGTGTTTGTGATGCGGGAGGGTCTTGGTTTAGGGGTTAATATGTAGTTTATGGGTGTTAGTGTACTTTTTAGCACTTTAGTTATGAGTTTTATGTTACGGCGTTGTAGCGTAAAACCCATAACTACTGACTTTCAGTTTACGGTATGGATCTTGAAGTTTTAGGCTGTACCGCTCACTTTTTGGCCTCTCAGGCAAACTCATAATACTGACGCAAATGAAATCAGATTGAAAAAGGACTTTTTAAAAGCTGCGGTAGTTACATCGCTTTACGGCCAAAAAAGTGTGTGGTGCTCCTAAACCTGCAAGACTCGTAATACCAGCGATAGTGAAAAAGAGCCTTAACGCTGCTTTTTCACTCGTACCGCAAAACTCGGAATCTAGCCGATTGCAAACAACCAACCCCAATTTACTTCCATTATGAATTTGCTCTGTTTTTTTTATATACACAATTTCTGAGGCACCTGCTGCTACTGAGCATGTGCAAGAGTTCATAGTATATATGTATATCAGTCTGTAATTGGCTTATGGCTGTCACATGATACAGTGGGCAGGGAAATAGAAGCAATCCTTGAAATTTCTAAGAAAAAAATAATAATTTGCAAGTGCTATTGCATTGTCATTTTATAGTCATTTGTGGATTAAAAAATTCTACTGTAATTAATGCTGGTCTGTTAAGATAACAAGACAACGCAATCGCACAGAGGGGCAGATTTATCAAGTCCCTTATGCATCTGTTTCCGCGTGAGCCTTCAAGCTCCAGGAAACAGGAGTTAAGAAGCAGCGGTCTTAAGACCGCTGCTCCTTAACTCGTCTGCCACCTCTAAGGCGGCGGAGAGCAATCTGCCCGATCGGATACGATCCAGTTGATTGACACCCCTGCTTGCGGCCAATTTGCCATGAATGTGCAGGGGGTAGCATTGCACAAGCATTGCTTGAGAAATACTTGTGCAATGATAAATGCCGACAGCGTATGCTGTCTGTATTTATCGATGTGCGGCGGACATGATCCTCTACAGTGGATCATATCCACTCGTACTATGATCAATCGGCCCCTTAGTCTGAACGTCAAACGAGCAGTAGATTTTTATTCTGACAAATTCCAAAGTTATGTCTACAACCCAATTCCAAAAACAAACAAAAAGAGTTATTTGAAAATACAATTCACCCTGTACTATATTGAAAACATTATTAACACATTGAGGGGTAGTTATCAAGCCGCCTACTTTACCTGCCTTCGCCGGTTCAATACGCCCGCCTAAGCTCGCCTACCATCGCCGCCGCGGACCTGCAAAATTTCGCCTAAGTTATCAATAAAGCTATCAAAAAGCCGCGCACCAAGTACGGGGCGATGAGCAGCGGACTGTGAGAGTTATCACTCATCTGATCTCGCTGCTCTTTGGCTTTTTGACAGCTTTATTGCTAGCCTGTCACTAAGCACCCACACTAACTACACTGTTCTACACCCTATACCGGCGCCCCCGGAGCCCCCCGCAACTCAATAAAGTTATTAACCCCTAAACCGCCGCTCCTAGACCCCGCCGCAACTCTTATAAATGTATTAACCCCTAAACCGCCGCTCCCAGACCCCGCCGCCACCTACATGATACCTAGTAACCCCTATCCTGCCCCCCCTATACCGCCGCCCTCTATAATAAAGTTATTAACCCCTATCCTGCTGATCCCGGACCCCGCCGCAACTATAATATATGTATTAACCCCTAAATCGCTGCTCCCGGACCCCGCCGCCACCTACATTATACCTAGTAACCCCTATCCTGCCCCCCTATACCGCCGCCCTCTATAATAAAGTTATTAACCCCTATCCTGCTGATCCCGGACCTCGCCGCAACTAAATAAATAGTTTAACCCCTAAACCGCCGCTCCCGGACCCCGCCGCAACCTATATTAAACTTATTAACCACTAATCTGCCCCCCTACACCGTCGCCACCTATAATAAATTTATTAACCCCTATCCTGCCCCCCACTACACCGCCGCCACTGTAATAAAATTATTAACCCCTAAACCTAAGTCTAACACTAACCCTAACACCCCCCTAACTTAAATATTAATTAAATAAATCTAAATAATATTTCTCTTATTAACTAAGTTAATCCTATTTAAAACTAAATACTTACCTTTAAAATAAACCCGAATATAGCTACAATATAAATAATAATTATACTGTAGCTATCTTAGGATTTATTTTTATTTTACAGGCAACTTTCAATTTATTTTAACTAGGTACAATAGCTATTAAATAGTTATTAACTATTTAATAGCTACCTAGCTAAAATAAAGAGAAATTACCTGTAAAATAAAAACTAACCTAAGTTACAATTACACCTAACACTACACTATACTTTAATAAATTATTCCTATTTAAAACTAAATACTTACCTGTAAAATAAACCCTAAGATAGCTACAATGTAATTAATAATTACATTGTAGCTATTTTAGGATTTATATTTATTTTACAGGTAACTTTGTGTTTATTTTAGCTAGTTAGAATAGTTATTAAATAGTTATTAACTATTTAATAACTACCTAGCTAAAAGAAATACAAAATTACCTGTAAAATAAATCCTAACCTAAGTTACAATTAAACCTAACACTACACTATCATTAAATTAATTAAATAAATTACCTACAAATAACTACAATTAAATACAATTAAATAAACTAACTAAAGTACAAAAAATAAAAAAGCTAAGAAATAAAAAATATAAGTTACAAACATTTAAAAAATATTACAACAATTTTAAGATACTTACACCTAATCTAAGCCCCCTAATAAAATAACAAAGCCCCCCAAAATAAAAAATGCCCTACCCTATTCTAAATTAAAAAGTTCAAAGCTCTTTTACCTTACCAGCCCTTAAAAGGGCCTTTTGCGGGGCATGCCCCAAAGAATTCAGCTCTTTTGCCTGTAAAAGAAAAATACAACCCCCCCAACATTAAAACCCACCACCCACATACCCCTAATCTAACCCAAACCCCCCCTTAAAAAAACATAACACTACCCCCCTGAAGAACATCCTACCTTGAGTCGTCTTCAGCCAGCCGACCATCGATGGAACCGAAGAGGAGATCCGGAGCGGCAGAAGTCATCATCCAAGGGGCGCTGAAGAAATCTTCCATCCGATGAAGTCATCATCCAGGCGGCGCTTAAGAAGTCTTCCATCTGGGTGATGTCATCTTCCAAGCGGCATCTTCAATCTTCATCCATCCGGAGTGGAGCAGAGCCAATAGATCGGAACAGCCAATAGAATGCGAGCTCAATCCGATTGGCTGATTGGATCAGCCAATCGGATTCCTACCTTAATTCCGATTGGCTGATAGAATCCTATCAGCCAATCGGAATTGAAGGGATGCCATCTTGGATGACGTCCCTTAAAGGAATATCCATTCGTCGGTAGTCGTCGGGAAGAAGAGGATGACTCCGCGTCGGCTCGTCTGAAGATGGATAAAGATTGAAGACGCCGCTTGGAAGATGACATCACCCGGATGGAAGATTTCTTCAGCGCCGCCTGAATGATGACTTCTGCCGCTCCGGATCTCCTCTTCGGTTCCATCGATGGTCGGCTGGCTGAAGACAACTCAAGGTAGGATGATCTTCAGGGGGTAGTGTTAGGTTTTTTTAAGGGGGGTTTGGGTTAGATTAGGGGTATGTGGGTGGTGGGTTTTAATGTGGGGGGGTTGTATTTTTCTTTTACAGGCAAAAGAGCTGAATTCTTTGGGGCATGCCCCGCAAAAGGCCCTTTTAAGGGCTGGTAAGGTAAAAGAGCTTTGAACTTTTTAATTTAGAATAGGGTAGGGCATTTTTTTATTTTGGGGGGCTTTGTTATTTTATTAGGGGGCTTAGATTAGGTGTAAGTAGCTTAAAATTGTTGTAATATGTTTTAAATGTTTGTAACTTATTGTTTTTTATTTTTTGTAACTTAGCTTTTTTTATTTTTTGTACTTTAGTTAGTTTATTTAATTTAATTGTAGTTATTTGTAGCTAATTTATTTAATTAATTTAATGATAGTGTAGTGTTAGGTTTAATTGTAACTTAGGTTAGGATTTATTTTACAGGTAGTTTTGTATTTCTTTTAGCTAGGTAGTTATTAAATAGTTAATAACTATTTAATAACTATTCTAACTAGTTAAAATAAATACCAAGTTACATGTAAAATAAATATAAATCCTAAAATAGCTACAATGTAATTATTAATTACATTGTAGCTATCTTAGGGTTTATTTTACAGGTAAGTATTTAGTTTTAAATAGGAATAATTTATTTAAGTATAGTGTAGTGTTAGGTGTAATTGTAACTTAGGTTAGTTTTTATTTTACAGGTAAATTTCTCGTTATTTTAACTAGGTAGCTATTAAATAGTTAATAACTATTTAATAGCTATTGTACCTAGTTAAAATAAATTGAAAGTTGCCTGTAAAATAAAAATAAATCATAAGATAGCTACAATATAATTATTATTTATATTGTAGCTATATTAGGGTTTATTTTAAAGGTAATTATTTAGTTTTAAATAGGATTAATTTATTTAATAAGAGAAATATTATTTAGATTTATTTAATTAATATTTAAGTTAGGGGGGTGTTAGGGTTAGGGTTAGACTTAGGTTTAGGGGTTAATAATTTTATTACAGTGGCGGCGGTGTAGGGGGGGCAGGATAGGGGTTAATACATTTATTATAGGTGGCGACGGTGTAGGGGGGGCAGGATAGGGGTTAATAAATTTATTATAGGTGGTGACGGTGTAGGGGGGGCAGATTAGGGGTTAATAATTTTAATATAGGTTGCGGCGGGGTCCGGGAGCGGCGGTTTAGGGGTTAAACTATTTAGTTGCGGCGAGGTCTGGGATCGGCAGGATAGGGGTTAATAACTTTATTATAGAGGGCGACGGTATAGGGGGGGCAGGATAGGAGTTAATAGGTATCATGTAGGTGGCGGCGGGGTCTGGTAGCCGCATTTTAGGGGTTAATACATATAGTATAGTTGCGGTGGGGACTGGAAGTGGCGGTTTAGGGGTTAACATATTTATTATAGCTTGCGGTGGGCTCCGGGAGCGACAGTTTAGGGGTTAATCAGTTTATTAGAGTGGCGGTGGGCTCCGGGAGCGGCGGTTTAGGAGTTAATCAGTTTATTATAGTGGCGGTGGGCTCCGGGAGCGGCGGTTTAGGGGGTAATACATTTATTTAGTTGCGGCGGTGTAGGGGGGACAGATTAGGGGTGTTTATACTCGGGGTACATGTTAGGGTGTTAGGTGCATACAGCTCCCATAGAAATCAATGGGATGTCTGGCAGCAGCGAACATGAACTTTCACTATGGTCAGACTCCCATTGATTCCTATGGGATCCGCCGCCTCCAGGGCGGCGGTTTGAAAACCAGGTACGCTGGGCCGGAAAAGTGCCGAGCGTACCTGCTAGTTTTTTGATAACTAGCAAAAGTAGTCAGATTGTGCCGAACTTGCGTGCGGAACATCTGTAGTGACGTAGGCATCGATCTGTGTCGGACTGAGTCCGGCGGATTGAAGCTTACATCACTATATTCTACTTTTGCCGGTATCTAGGGCTTGATAACTAAGGCGAATCAGCCTCGCCACAAATACGCTGCAGAATTCCAGCATATTTGAGGTTGATGGCTTGATAACTACCCCCCATTATTTGCTGTTTTACTTTGTGAATTTAATGTGTTTTTGAAAAATACACTTATTTCAAATCTGATGACTGCAACACACTCCAAAAAAGTTTTCTTTTAATTACACTTATTAAGTGTTTGGGCATTGAAAACATCAGTTGGTTAAGTTTAGAAAGTGGAATTTTCCACCATTCATACATTTTGCATGTCTTCAGCTGCGCAGCTGTATGAGCCTTCATTGACTTTCTTCACTCTTCATAATGCACCACACATTCTCAGGCAGGCTATGCTAGCACCCGAACTCTCTGCTTACACAACCATGCGCTTGTAATCCGGGCAGAATGGGGTTTGGTGTTGTCCTGCTGGAAAATGAAGGGACGATCCTGGAAAAGACTATGTCTGGATGACAGCATATGTTGTTCCAAAATGTATAGATATCTTTCTGCAGTACTGGTGTCCTCACAGAGGTGTAAGTTACCCATGCTATAGGCACTGACACATGCCCATACCATGACAGACGCTGGCTTTAGGACCTGACGCTGATAACAGCTTGGATGGTCCTTTTCCTCTTTGGCCCGGAGAACACAACGGCTGTTTTTTCCAAAAACTATTTTAAATGTTGACTCGTCGGACCACAAAACACGATTCCACTGTGCTACTGTCCTGCTCAGATGAGACCGAGCCCATAGAAGTCAGCGGTGCTTCTTAAAGTGTTGGTGTATGGCTTCTGCTTTGCATAGTAAAGCCTCAACTTGCATCTGTGGATGCAGCGGCCAATGGTGTTGACTGACAAAGGTTTACTAAAGTATTTCCGAGCCCATGTCAAAATATCCATTACAGACTCATGACGGTTTTTGAGACAGTGAGATCACGTGCATTTAGAAGTGGTTTTTGGCCTTGCCCTTTACTCTCTGAGATTTGGTCGGATTCCTTATATACTATGATTACTCGATTGCCTCACCTGTTTCACATCATCACCTTATTATTTCAACTTGTCACATCACTATTAGTCCTAAATTGCCCCTGTTCCAACTCTTTTGGAACATGTTGCAGATTTGAAATAAGTGTATATTTTTAAAAAATACATTAAATTCACAAAGTAAAACAATGTGCTAATAATGTGTTTTCAATATAGTACTGGGTGAATTGAATTTTCAAATGACTTTTTTTTTGCATTTTCCATACTGTCCCAACTTTTTGGTAATTGGGGTTATATTTCGACTCCTCCTGTATCATGTGACATACATCAGCCAATCACAAATGCATATACGTATAGTATATTCTATGAATTCTTGCACATGCTCAGTAGGAGCTGGTGGTGACTCAAAGTGTAAATATAAAAAGATTGTGCACATTTTGTTAATGGAAGTAAATTGGAAAATTGTTTAAAATTGCATGCTATATCTGAATCATGAAAGTTTAATTTTGACTTGAGTGCCCCTTTAAGATCCTTTAGCCTTTTTCTTTTAGCAGCAACATAATTGCAATTGGTAATACAGTACTGACTGGCAAAATTTCTAGATTTTACAGGAGCTCTCTTGTACAATGCCACCCCCTACTTTCATGCAACCAATCAAGTGAGAGTAGGGGTTGTCAATAACTCCAGTCTGATTTGTCCAGGGTGTTTTTGTGGCGATGGGGTAGGAAACAGCTAGCAGGCAGGTTAGGTAGCACAAGGGTTCCAAATCTGTGAACACAGCTTAATAAATGAGCCACTAATTCTTTATGCTCATGAAAATATACCATGAGTAGGTTGGATTTTTTCTCTATCTGCATTCATTCAGTGACACACTATGGCATGGTATGATATAGGTAAAAGTCTCTATGGAGTCACATCTCTGATCTGATTGTGTCACATGAAGTTAAGACTGAGTATAAAATCAATATAGAAAGTATAGTCAGTAAGGAGAGATTTAATTTAATTTAGTGTTTACATTACTCTTAGTAAAGGTTACTAATAAATGCTGGACATCATGTTGTATTAAAAGCAATGATATATCTGGAAGCAATATTTAAAAAAATAATAATTGTACAAGCTGTTTAAATATAGAAGAAATGAGAGTGAGTTTTAGTCTCCATAAATAAATGGGATCCATCATGCTGTAATTTAAAGGGACAGTAAACACCAAAAATGTTATTGTTTAAAAAGATAGATAATCCCTTTAGCACCCATTCAACAGTTTTGCATAAAAAACACTCATATATTCATATATGTTTAACCTCTGTGATTACCTTGTAGCTAACACTCTGCAGACTGCCTCCTTATCCCAGATCTTTTGCAGACTTGCATTTCAGGCAATTAGTGCTGACTCTTAAATAACTCCACAGACGTGAGCACAATGTTATCTATATGGCAGACATGAACTAACTAG
Source organism: Bombina bombina (assembly GCF_027579735.1). Lineage (NCBI taxonomy): Eukaryota > Metazoa > Chordata > Amphibia > Anura > Bombinatoridae > Bombina > Bombina bombina. Next base: position 563,958,713 of record NC_069504.1, read on the forward strand.
CCCTCTAGCTTTGAAATCTTTTAAATGCATTCAGATAAGAGGCTGTCTTCAAGGGCTTAGAAATTAGCATATGAGCCTACCTAGGTTTAGCTTTCAGCTAAGAATAACAAGAGAACAAAGCAAAATTAATGATAAAAGTAAACTGGAAAGTTGTTTAAAATGACATGCCCTATCTAATTAATGAAAGTTTAATTTGGACTTTACTGTCCCTTTAAGCTTCCCTAGGTTTAAATACCTGTTAACTCCCAGGCTGAGGCCAGTTAGAGATAGTAAAAAAGGATTTGCTAGAATAACAATTTTAAAGTCTTTATGTCCCTTTACTCTTGTGTTTAAAAATGTTATATCACTTATATCACTGCTTATATGGCATGCTGGGTATACTGTTTTTATTTTCTTGCATACCATTTGCTTAATTCTTGTTGTAAAATCGGTATTTGAAAAGTGATTTATGGGTGTTAAATTATTCTCAGAAACACATAAAGGACTTCATAAACTAACATAATTTAGAAGAGTCTTTTCCTTTGAGACTTCCTCATATGCGCTATGAGGAAACAGTACAAGGCCGTTATGCATGTGTTCAGTGATTATGATGTCACTGTTTATTGCTAATTCCCCAATGGGCCTCCATTAGGAAGAAAACAGAGGTTCCTTAGAAGTTGTCAATTGTAATCTAAAATCACTTATACTTCAAAATTATAAACTCTTACACTTGAAGAAGAATATTTTCTGAATATATATATGTGGTAATTTTGCTGCGTTTCCTTAACATTATTATTATACAGACTTCCCTTTTAACTCTAATTAGATTAGCAGTGTGATACCTGTTTATGGGCTAGATCAGGGTTCTTCAAACTACGGGTCGGGACCCATTACTGGGTCACAACACAATGTTTACTGGATCACGACCTGTGTGTGTGTTGTAAGAGAGTGTTTGTGATGTGTAATATGAGACGTGTGTGGTGTGTCTTATTTGAAAGTGTGTGTGTTGTATGAGTTGTATGAGAGTGTGTGTGTTACCTTTTACAACACTTTCAAGTTTGAATACAATAAGGTATACGATATGCACACATTTTACACACTTTACACATATTACATTAAGTTGAAAGTAAATGGGTGAGCAGAAGAGCAAACAAAATTTGCACTCAAGGGATTAAAAAAAAATTGCACCAAACACAGCATAAATACATTAAAATAAACTATTACATTCATATTTAAAATTTCTGATAAAATATTCCATATAAATATTAATAAATGTTTTTATAAAGGTTAAAAGATGTATGTATATGACTAGGTATTTGACTAGAAATGGCTATAATATATATATATATATATATATATATATATATATATATATATACCTGTATATGTGTGTCTAAATATGTGTGTGTGTGCATATAAATGTGTGTGTGTGTATATATATACTGTATATATGTGTATTTATAGGTATATGCATGTATGTATATACATACATATACACACATATAAACACATATATACATACATAAATACACTTTGGAGCCCTTTCCACTTAAATACATTTAAACACAAAAAATATTTTTTATTCAATTTTATTATATTTTAATATGTTTAACTGTGTTTTTATTGTAAATATTTTACATTCCAATAAACTATACATAGGAGATAATGTTCTTTTTCATTTTAAATATATATTTCTATATATATATCTGTATATATATATATAGAGAGAAAATAACTCATTGTGTAGTTCATTAACAAATCTAGACAGGCCTGAAGGCTTGTTTTCCCACAGAAAACCTCTGAATTACATTGTTTCCAATGCAGCAAAGGATTCTGGGTAAGATATGCAAATCAAGTACACAATGACACACCTTTTTACACTGTGTCATTGTGTGCTTGATTTGCATATCTCACCCAGAATCCTTTGCTGCATTGGAAACAATTTAATTCAGAGGTTTTCTGTGGGAAAACAAGCCTTCGGGCCTGTCTAGATTTGTTAATTAACTACACAATGAGTTATTTTCTCTATATTTTGTGCGTAGTAGAGGATTTCAAACTCACCTTTTATCTCCCCCTAATTTAAAATGTTGTTGTATTCTGACCGAAATCAACTTCACCCAGCAGTGATTCAAGCCTTCTCCCAGCTGATGAGTAGCAACAACTACGAAACAGTCTGTCCTGGGATGGTTATGAATCACTGCACTAACCCTAGCTAAGTTTATAAGCTGTGTGAACAGCGATACTTTGGCGTAAAGGGAATCTGCTGAAAAGCAGACTGAAGTAAAAAGGTGTGTCATACAGGCCCATTTATCAAGCTCCGTATGGAGCTTGAAGGGCCGTGTTTCTGGCGAGTCTTCAGACTCGCCAGAAACACAAGTTATGAAGCAGCGGTCTAAAGACCGCTGCTCCATAACCCTGTTCGCCTGCTCTGAGCAGGCGGACGGAAATCAACCCGATCGAATACGATCGGGTTGATTGACACCTCCCTGCTGGCGGCCGATTGGCTGCGAGTCAGCAGGGGGCGGCGTTGCACCAGCAGCTCTTGTGAGCTGCTGGTGCAATGTTAAATGCGGAGAGCGTATTGCTCTCCGCATTTAGCGAGGTCTTGCGGACCTGATCCGCAGTGTCGGATCAGGTCCGCAAGCCCTTTGATAAATGGGCCCCATTGTGTACTTGATTTGCATATCTTACCCAGAATCCTTTGCTGCATTGGAAACAATGTAATTCAGAGGTTTTCTGTGGGAAAACAAGCCTTCGGGCTAGTCTAGATTTGTTAATGAACTATACAATGAGTTATTTTCTCTATATTTTGTGCGTAGTGGAGGATTTTAAACTCACCTTTTATCTCCCCCTAATTTAAAATTTTGTTGTATTATGACCAGAATCAACTTCACCCAGCAGTGATTCAAGCCTTCTCCCAGCTGATGAGTAGCAACAACTACGAAACAGTCTGTCCTGGGATGGTTATGAATCACTGCACTAACCCTAGCTAAGTTTATAAGCTGTGTGAACAGCGATACGTTGGCGTAAAGGGAATCTGCTGAAAAGCAGACGGAAGTAAAAAGGTGTGTCATTGTGTACTTGATTTGTATATCTTACCCAGAATCCTTTGCTGCATTGGAAACAATGTAATTCAGAGGTTTTCTGTGAGAAAACAAGCCTTCGGGCCTGTCTAGATTTGTTAATGAACTACACAATGAGTTATTTTCTCTATATTTTGTGCGTAGTGGAGGATTTTAAACTCACCTTTTATCTCCCCCTAATTTAAAATGTTGTTGTATAAATATATATATATATATATATATATAAATATAAAACTATATATTTTAAAATAAAAGAACATTTTTTTCTATATGAAGAATATGCATAACTACTTTTGAGTTTAGAAATGCACAATAGATTCAGCACCAATATAACAAACAGTGTGCAGACTGTGTGGGTCACTACAAAAACCCAAACAACAGTAAAAACGTCAAAATCAGCCGCACCACTGTACTTCCAAAAGCCTTTATTCCATTGTTGAAAAAAAGGAGCAGGTACAAAAAAAACAAAGGACTAAGGGTCTCATACTCTTAGCCATGTCCTGTACCTTCGGGTTTAGCGCAGTTGGTCTAATGGATGTCGGGTTCAAAACATTTTTTAATAGAAAAACTTCATTAAAATCTATGAGGAGAAGAAGTTAGCGCGGTCACAATGTTCGAAGTCCTGAAGATAGCGCATATTGGGTTTTGCTATCGAGCTTGCTTTTTATTTTGAACTTGTAATACGCATGCTAACACACCCTCGTTAATGTTTATTTCCAGAGCAAATAGCACACGAGCAAAAAAATGGTTAGTGGGCCACTTGTAGTCTGGCCTTATGATTTTGTGCAAAGAGCAATATAAAGTAAGTAAGAAAATAAAAAAGTCACAAAATAACTTAAGTTTTTATATTGCATTTGAATAACATATTTTTTCGGGTCTGTTGCTTTGTATGGTCCTTTCAATCTTAAAGGGACATGAAACCCAAACATTTTATTTCATTATATACATAGAGAATATCATTTTTAAAAAAGTTTGCATTTTACTTCTATTAACAAATTTGCTTTGTTATCATGATATTCTTTGTTGAAGAGATATCTAGATAGGTGGTGTACACATGTCTGGAGCACTGCATGCCAGGAAATAGTGCTGCAATCTTGTGCTCTTGCTTATGTATAACATTGTAGCACAACCGCTACCATATAGTACTGCAGATACGTGCACGCTCCTTAACTTGCCTGCCAGCTTTTCGACAAAGGACAACAAGCAAACGAAGAAACTTTGATAATAGAAGTACATTTTAAAGTTGTTTATAATTGTATGTTCTATCTGAATCATGAAAGAGAAAACTTTTGGGCTGTATGTCCCTTTAAGCTTCTGATCTTCTTTGCACCATTTTTGATTAAGAAAAATTCAACATTTCTTACATCAACTGTTTCCCAAAGAATAAATGTGCTCTCATTTTCTTGGTAGCCTATTGGATGCTTTCCAGTACTTGTCTATGTAGAAGAGGATTGGAGTGCAGTGTGATTCATTTCTAATTGATTTGGCACCTGCACAGCTTACCCATAAAGCATAATGGAAACCATCTCCATGTTTAAGCAACATTCACAATGTTCTTGTAACATATAATTTATTTAATGAATGATACTTTTAGCAAGGTGACACTTTTTGAGTTGTACCATTCTGGAAATGCTTTAACTTTAAATACTTGCAGCAAATATTATTAGTAAAACGCTGTGATTAATGTTTCCAGAAGGAGCTATTACCAGTATCCGTACATCTGTTCATGGTATAATGTTTAAAATGAAAACCATTCATGGAATAAGCACTGAAATATCCTTTCCCAGCTTTTCACTGCAGAAAATCACTGTAAAATATTAGCAATTTGGGTGAAATTTAACTGTTTTTCATCTGATCACTGTAAAACTAAATTTAAAAAAAAATCTCTTGAGTCCACTTATAATGTTCAACAACATAAATATGATTACATTTACTTACACTAAGTGGCCATATATATATTTGATTTAGGTGACTTCGCAAAACAGCTGATATCTTAATTACATGTACATTGCCTTTTTCAAAAGAACCATAATCTTGTTTCAACATTTAGAAATAATGTGATGATATACTGTATATATATATATATACAGTATATATATATATATATATATATATATATACAGTATATATATATATATATATATATATATATATATATACACACACATATATATATATATATATATATATATATATATACATAATGTATATAAACAAATATATATGCATTTACATATATATGTATGTATGTATGTTTGTGTGTATAGATAGATAGATAGATAGATAGATAGGGCTCCATTTATTAAGCAGTGGATGCTGTTTCGGAGGCCCATTATTTCAGGCTCACCTGAAATAGAAGTTAAGAAGCAACAGTCGTACGATCGGGAATCAGGATGATTTGCAGCCCCTGCTAGCGGACGATTGTCCGTCAGTGAGCAGTAGCGAATCATGTCCGCTCAACTAGCTAAATATTTAGTGCTGTGGGAAATTGTCACACAGACCTGCACTGCACAAAAATATACTTCTAGTTAGTTCCAAAATCAAAATAAACAGCTTTAATGTCACCTTTTTTCATGCAAAAAAAAGATATATATATATTAGAGATGTGCATTCATTCATGACGAAAAGTGGATATTGGATTTTGCTTTTATTTTAACAAAATGAATATACGCATGAATGCACCAACAAGAATGAAAGAAAAATGAAAATCATCAGTATTCATTTGTTTCCTTTATTTTTAAGGTGTAATACTTACCTTTCCTTGCTCTGTACTAACCTGATCCTTTTCTTGCCAGAGTCCCTGCCACGCTGACAGGAGACTTAGCGCGCTCGGCTCCCAGGACCTGCACTAACTTTAGAGAAGCTCATGGGAACCAAGAGCGTTAAGAACTTTTCACCTGTAGCTTTGAATATTTACGCTAGTTTTAATGAAAAAAATGTAAATGTATAACAAAAATTCAGGTTTTTTAAAGGAACAAATACCTATTAGTGCAGCCAATGAATATTCAAGGTTATGAATTACCCCCGGATATTCGGTCCAAAAATTTCAGATGAACCAAAGATTTCTTGGCTGCACAAGTCTAATATATATATAAAAATATATATTATATATATATAAACATTATAGCATTTCTTAAATAACGTACTTTCTTATATAGTCATATAGATGTTAGAAACTTTCAGAATTTACTTTCAAGATTCAAACAGAACAAACAATTTAATTTATATAGATAGTAATAGATATTAGATATTAGCTACCATTCAATAAGGGCAAAGTGAGGAAGCCTCAGCAGAGTGCATGTAATTTGAGCACAATATGTATAACATTATTACAGACACTGTTGCAGACACTGTTGCCATACAGTGCTGGAGACGTTCCATATGATCATTTTTAATTTTAAAGAAAAGAACATGTCTGCCTCCAAACGCAACTTGTGATGCAGCATCGCTTGGCAAGATTTAACATAGCACGCAAACTCTCTTTCATGCCCCTGCTCTCAAACAGGCAGTTGCGGAACAGCAGGGCTTATCAATCATTACGAACAATTGAGTGTCGGGGTGTGATTGATCTTACTACCTATGAGGTGGCAGAGAGGATAAGGAAGCAATTGTTGCATCCTTTATTTGTGGTTGCTGTAATTTACTGCAAAGCCTCAAAAGCTGGGAAAGCAGCTTAATAAATCTTCCCTGATATGCATACAAATGTAATAAAAACCTATTTATCTATTGATCGATCTATCTATCTATATGTCTGTCTGTCTCCCCATCTACATCAGAATCATGTACACTGCTGCATCAGTAGAGTCAATTACTAAAGGATTCCATTATTGGAACCTACCTAGCAAGTGAACACATTTTTGATAGCTGTTATGACACTTTTATATGCCTGTGTCACACAACTTTAGTGGATGAGAATCTCTGCTCTGTAATTAATGTTTTCCTTTCCCCTGGGTTTTCATAGTCAAAAGCACCAATCCATTTAGCAAATATAGTGGATTTGCAATTAAATTATTCTGTATTTTATCATTTGTAGCATTATCAGGCATATACTTAAAAGCCATAATCTTAATGACACTGTGGCAAAGAGTAGAGAATATTTCATTTGAATGGCCTTTATATGGAGCACATATATTATCAGGAGGGCTTCCTATAATCTTGTTCACAAGACAAAGAAAAGAATCAGCATGAGTTAATTTGATTACTTTCAACAATCATGTTATTAAACTCAGCCACATATGATCCAAAATTCAAGTTTATAATCAAGCACCTGTCAAACTCCTTCCCTGCACTTGATTATTTTATCATAACCATTTGTGGGGGGAAATGGATTATGGAATGTACATTATATGAGGGGGCTGTCCTATAAATCAAGAAGGCAGGTATGGTAAACACAGAGAAATAACTACAGCTGTTCTCTTACTCTTCCTGTTTGTTATTTAACTCAGTCTGCACCCAAAGGGATATTTCTAGTTGTACTGTCAACAGTTTAAAAACAAAGAAACAACCACAACTGGCAAACGAGGAACCCAGATGGTGCTATGTTTTGATTCCCAATGAATATACTTTAATCCAGACACCTGCAAGTTATTTAATCAAGACTTATAACTGGTCATGAAGAATGATGGTTCCTGAGAGCTATGAAACTTTTCATTGAATAATAATACTGTTATCAAATGCTAGTGTTATTTGAAGTGTTTTGCTTCAAGTCCCCCTGTAGATTTCTATCCATAAAGCGTTTATAATTCCACAGCAAATAAAAAAGCAAAAACTTTGGTCTTACTAATCGGCACTAGTCCAGACCATCTTCCTGTAATTTACGAGGGAGCCTTGGATTTTAAAAAATAAACAAAAGAATAAAAGCAAAACACTTTACCTAACAATGGCTTCTGAGAGAATCTACTTTCTCAGAGAGATATGCAGAATCATACAAGGTAGAGTAGAGTGTGATTACCATACCTCCAGGACAAAAAACTCATATGGACAAAGATTTTTTTTACAAATTTGAAATTGACCAAGCAAGACATTGGTATGGGAATATTTAACAAAGTAAAATTCAATAAACTCTAACACTTTCTATATTCACATGGCATGTCCATAAATGCAGCTTTAACTGAAAAAAATGGTTTATTTGTAATAGAATTTATTGCTATTGTTTTGACCTGCCAACAACTCGCTATAGATTTATAGCTAAGAGCATGCGCACCTCATAATCATACTTTACTCAGTGTGCCGTCAAATGATTTGTCCATTACTACGTTTCCTTTTTTGCATCTGCCATCTAAATTATAGAGCTGGAAAAAATAAACCATCTGCATATGACAACTTAGTCTCCAACTCCATTGTGTTACAGTTTTATTTAAGAAATTTATTGTAAAAATAATTTGCCATGTGAACCTTGTAGACTTGGTTTTGTTTTGTTCAAGGCACTTTAGTAGATATGAGTGCTAACGCTTTTTAGCATTTAATTTAATGCTAGTAGTGACAGTTTATTGGTCCAATAATATATAGTTATCTTCACATTCACATTTATCTCATAAATGTGAATGTGTAGTGGCCGTGAAAGAGAGAGAAAAAAAAGTATTGGCATATTTTGCTTATGGTAATTTATTCAAATCAAATTATTAAAAATACAAATAGTGATTGACTAGTTAGCATTTTGTTATTTGTATTTCTATTTGGTCTAACAATATTATATCCAACTCTAAACTTATTTTCTGCCATTTAACATAGTACAAATGTTTCACCTAATGTGTTTACTGCTGTTTTTCTCCATTTAGAACACAAGAGTTTGAATACGCAGGAAACACATTTCCGTAATTAATGCTATTGTTATACAAGCTGGTAATAACTTATATGGATGTCTATGTTGATGTTTGAGCACCTTAATAAATAAAGTATTAAAAAAACAGACAAAAAAAAACAGTACAAATGTGTCTAGATCACATTCTTATTGCTAAAATCAAAGTAAATTTGATGAAAATCTAGCAACATGAGTTTTTTTTCATAGGGGCTTCATTTTTCATAACACAGATTTGAGTGTGTCTAGATCAGAGCTTTCCAAATATTTCATGTTGGTGACACACTTTTTAGACCTACATCCTTTTGTGACACAGTAATTCAGTTGTACAAGCAAACAGGAGGTTACACTAACTTGTTTTAAGAGATACAGACACAAACATAAATTATATAATAACAAAATGCCTTTACAAGTAACAGTATGTATGTGCAAGAATTAAAAAAAATGTTTAACACCAATAGCTACTTACTATTTTGGGGTCGATCCGATATAAATCGTCGCCCGCAAAAGCCGGCGACGCCAATATTTACGCTGATTTGGTATCCTATATACGGCGTAACCTAGAAGTTACGCGCGTATATTTCTGCCATCGCCCGTAGTTTTTTGGGCCATAGGCAGGTATACCAAACCAGCGCAGTTTGGTATCCAATATGCAGCGTAAGGACTTACGTGGCGAAAATGGAGAAAACTTACTCCATTTTCACCTCGCCACAAAAAGCAGCCGTAAGAAGCCTTACGCTGACTATTGGAGCCCCGTAACTCCCTAAACTAACTAGAAAATAAACCTAACACCTAACGCATGCGCAATGTCTATCTCCCTGTCAACCGCGATCTGCTAAATAAAACCTAACACCTAACGCATGCGCAATGTCTATCTACCTGTCAACCGCGATCCCCCCCCCCCCCGAAATCCCTAATAAAGTTATTAACCCCTAAACCGCCGCTCCCGGACCCCGCCGTCATCTACATAAACTAACCCCCTACTGTGAGCCCCTAAAACCGCCGCCATCTACCTTATCTATCCCCTAATCTGACCCCTTACACCGCCGCCACCTATATAAAAATTATTAACCCCTAATCTAATCCCCCTATACCGCCGCCAGCTATATTAATATTATTAACTCCTAATGTAAGCCCCTTACACCGCCGCCATCTCTATTAAAATGATTAACCCCTAATTTAATCTACCTACCCCGCCGCCAGCTATATTATCTATATTAACCCTAAGTATATTATAGTTAATATAGGTATTACATTATATATATTAACTATATTAACCCTAATTATATTAGGGTTAATATAGTTAATATAGTTACTATAGTATTTATATTAACTATATTAACTCTATCTAACCCTAACTTAATTTATATTAAATTAATCTAATTCATTTATAAACTAAAATATTCCTATTTAAATCTAAATACTTACCTATAAAATAAACCCTAAGATAGCTAAAATATAATTAATAATTACATTGTAGCTATGTTAGGGTTAATATTTATTTTACAGGTAAATTGTTAATTATTTTAACTAGGTATAATAGATATTAAATAGTTATTAACTATTTAATATCTACCTAGTTAAAATAATTACCCAATTACCTGTAAAATAAATCCTAACCTAAGTTATAAATACACCTACACTATCAATAAATTTAATAAACTACAAACATCTATCTAAAAATACAATTAAATTAACTAAACTAAATTACAAAAAAAAACAAACACTAAATTACAAAAAATAAAAAAAAAGATTACAAGATTTTTAAGCTAATTACACCTATTCTAAGCCCCCTAATAAAATAATAAACCCCCAAAATAAAAAAATTCCCTGCCCTATTCTAAATTAAACAAATTTCAAAGCTCTTTACCTTACCAGCCCTTAAAAGGGCCTTTTGTGGGGCATGCCCCAAATAATTCAGCTCTTTTGCATACAACAAATACAATACCCCCCCCCCCCATTACAACCCACCACCCACATACCCCTATTCTAAAACCACCCAAACCCCCCTTAAAAAAGCCTAACACTACCCCCCTGAAGATCTCCCTACCATGTCTTCACCACACCGGGCCGAACTCCTGATCCGATCCGGGCGATGTCTTCCTCCAAGCAGCAAAGAAGAATTCTTCCTCCGGCGATGTCTTCCTCCAAGCGGCAAAGAAGAATTCTTCCTCCGGCGACGTCTTCCTCCAAGCGGCAGCAAAGTCTTCATTCTTCCGGCGGCATCTTCAATCTTCTTTCTTCGCTCCGCCGCCGCGGAGCATCCATCCCGGCCGACTGCTGTACTACGAATGAGGTACCTTTAAATGACGTCATCCAAGATGGCGTCCGCCGAATTCCGATTGGCTGATAGGATTCTATCAGCCAATCGGAATTAAGTTAGAAAAATCTGATTGGCTGATTGAATCAGCCAATCAGATTCAAGTTCAATCCGATTGGCTGATCCGAACAGCCAATCAGATTGAGCTCGCATTCTATTGGCTGATCGGAACAGCCAATAGAATGCGAGCTCAATCTGATTGGCTTATTGGATCAGCCAATCGGATTGAACTTGAATCTGAATGGCTGATTCAATCAGCCAATCAGATTTTTCTAACTTAATTCCGATTGGCTGATAGAATCCTATCAGCAAATCGGAATTCGGCGGACGCCATCTTGGATGACGTCATTTAAAGGTACCTCATTCGTAGTACAGCAGTCGGCCGGGATGGATGCTCCGCGGCGGCGGAGCGAAGAAAGAAGATTGAAGATGCCGCCGGAAGAATGAATACTTTGCTGCCGCTTGGAGGAAGACGTCGCCGGAGGAAGAATTCTTCTTTGCCGCTTGGAGGAAGACATCGCCGGAGGAAGAATTCTTCTTTGCCGCTTGGAGGAAGACATCGCCCGGATCGGATCAGGAGTTCGGCCCGGTGTGGTGAAGACAAGGTAGGGAGATCTTCAGGGGGGTAGTGTTAGGCTTTTTTAAGGGGGGTTTGGGTGGTTTTAGAATAGGGGTATGTGGGTGGTGGGTTGTAATGGGGGGGGGGTATTGTATTTGTTGTATGCAAAAGAGCTGAATTCTTTGGGGCATGCCCCACAAAAGGCCCTTTTAAGGGCTGGTAAGGTAAAGAGCTTTGAAATTTGTTTAATTTAGAATAGGGCAGGGAATTTTTTTTATTTTGGGGGTTTATTATTTTATTAGGGGGCTTAGAATAGGTGTAATTAGCTTAAAAATCTTGTAATCTTTTTTTATTTTTTGTAATTTAGTGTTTGTTTTTTTTTGTAATTTAGTTTAGTTAATTTAATTGTATTTTTAGATAGATGTTTGTAGTTTATTAAATTTATTGATAGTGTAGGTGTATTTATAACTTAGGTTAGGATTTATTTTACAGGTAATTGGGTAATTATTTTAACTAGGTAGATATTAAATAGTTAATAACTATTTAATATCTATTATACCTAGTTAAAATAATTAACAATTTACCTGTAAAATAAATATTAACCCTAACATAGCTACAATGTAATTATTAATTATATTGTAGCTATCTTAGGGTTTATTTTATAGGTAAGTATTTAGATTTAAATAGGAATATTTTAGTTTATAAATGAATTAGATTAATTTAATATAAATTTAGTTAGGGTTAGATAGAGTTAATATAGTTAATATAAATACTATAGTAACTATATTAACTATATTAACCCTAATATAATTAGGGTTAATATAGTTAATATATATAATGTAATACCTATATTAACTATAATATACTTAGGGTTAATATAGATAATATAGCTGGCGGCGGGGTAGGTAGATTAAATTAGGGGTTAATCATTTTAATAGAGATGGCGGCGGTGTAAGGGGCTTACATTAGGGGTTAATAATATTAATATAGATGGCGGCGGTGTTAGGGGCTCACTTTAGGGGGTTATAGATATAATATAGCTGGCGGCGGGGTACGGGAGCGGCGGTTTAGGGGTTAATAACTTTATTAGGTTGCGGCGGGGTACAGGAGCGGCGGTTTAGGGGTTAATAGCTTTTTTATTGTTAGGCTAGTGAGGGGGGATAGCGGATAGAGGGTTAGACAGTGCGGGCTATGTTAGGGAGGCGTGTTAGACAGTGCGGGCTATGTTAGGGAGGCGTGTTAGACAGTGTGGGTGTTTTAGACTTTAGTCAGGTTTTATAGGCGCCGGCAGTTTCTAACGTGCCGCAAGTCACTGGCGACGCCAGAAATTTGTACTTGCGCAGATTTCTGGACATCGCTGGTTTGTCAGACTTACGGCACGTTAGCATCTGACGGCGACCTATATGGGATAGCTCGAGTTGCGAGCTGAAACTGCGGGCGACGCCGGTTCCCTCGCTTGCGCCGCAAACTGCGATCTATATCGGATCGCGCCCTTTAATGGGCTGTATGAGGTTGATGGGATGAACACAGTTTCTGAATAGTTAGTGGAATATTATCTAAAGACAGTCGCATTTCATCATCAAGCCTTCTAAAGCTTCCACTTCCTATTCATATATCAAGAGCAGGAGCAGCAATGCACTACTGGGTGCTAGCTGGAAAAAAAACCCACTGACTTCTGAATTCAGCTCAGTGTTTAAGCTGCTGCTCTCAGAACTCTGCAAGTCCGACTGACTACTGCCCGCGCTGCAAACACACTGCTGTCCCACTCACTGACTACACTTGCAGTCACAAGCCGATTGAGGAATCCACACGTGCAGTCAGGAGCCAATGTGCCACCAATGGAAATAGTTTCAGTTCCCACTAAGCTGCGCCAATAGGTTAAGATGATCTGCGACCCACTAGGTATCAATCACGTGTCAACCATGTGATATGCGTAGCAGGCAGGCGGAAAGTCGGAAACCAAAAAAAAAAAAAAATTAAAAAGAATTTTAAATAAAAAAAAAATTCTGCTGAAGCAGGGACACACCTACACACTTCCGCCGACACACTAGTGTGTCCCAACACACAGTTTGGAAAGCACTGGTCTAGATCATTATTATTTATTTAGTAACAGTAATCAACATTTAACAGCCATCCAGAAACTAATCCATACTTTAGTTTCTTATATAGGTACTAGTGTTATTGACCAGGCCCCACTACTGTTAACCCTAGCAGTGATATGACACCACAGCAGTTAACATTATCCCCCCATGCAATAATCTGATTAACAAAACAAAACATTTGGAGAGCTACATTTTTAATATTGGGCATTGTGCATATTGGTTGGTTAATCTGTTAACCAGTCAGAAAAAAAAAAAAAAAATAGAAGCGAACAATGGACTTTGCAAAGACCACAACAAAGAAGAAGGACCTTGTTGCTGCTAATTAGAATTTACTTAAAGGGACAGTCAACACCAGAATTGTTGTTGTTTAAAAAGAAAGATAATCCCTTTAATACCCATTCCCCAGTTTTGCATAACCAACACAGTTATAATAATACACGTTTTACCTCTGTGATTATCTTGTAGCTAAGCTTCTGCTGACTGCCCCCTTATTTCAGTTCTTTTGACAGACATGCAGTTTAGCAAATCAGTGCTCACTCCTAGGTCCCTTTATGTGCATGAGCTCAATGTTATCTATATGAAACATGTGAACTAATGCCCTCTAGTGGTCAAAATGTATTCAGATTAGAGGCTTCAAGGTCTAAGAAATTAGCATTTGAACCTCCTAGGTTTAGCTTTCAACTAAGAATACCAAGAGAACAAAGCAAAATTGGTGATAAAAGTAAATTGGGAAGTTGTTTAAAATTGCATGCTCTATTTAAATCATGAAAACAATTTTTGGACTTGACTGTCCCTTTAAGAGAACAATTGCAATAAGCGTCATAGGGCTGGTTCGCTATTAGATTTATTGTGGTGAGGCTAGGTTGTATTTAGGATTGCTAAAAACAACCTGCTATTGCTATTAGCTATTATTATTTGCAACGCAAATACACTATTTCTAGTTCAAAATTTTGTATTTAGGATTGCTGCAGTAAAGGGGTTAACACAGGGAGTAAGATTACATTTTAGGCTGCTTTAAAATACGAGAATTGCAACCAGCTACTATGTGGTGGCTGCTCCCAGCAATTGTGTATGTTTGTATGTTTGTGCACAAGCTAGTACATTTCTTTATAGTGAAGAACAAAAGTATTTAAAGTATTTCTAGTAAAAAAAAAATATTCACTATGTGTAAAAGGGATATTTTGTGCTACACTTATAATCTGGCCCATAATAAACATATATACACACTTATATTTTAATCTATCTATCTATCTATCTATCTATCTATCTATATATATATATATACAGGTAGCCCTCAGTTTACGCCGGGGTTAGGTTCCAGAAGGAATGGTTGTAAATCAAAACTGTTGTAAATTGAAACCCAGTTTATAATGTAAGTCAATGGGAAGTTCCAGGCCCCTCTCAAAATTGTCATAAGTAACACCTAATACATTATTTTTAAAGCTTTGAAATGAAGACTTTAAATGCTGAACAGCCTTATAAACCTAATAAAATAATCACACAACACAGAATATATCATTAAACTAAATTAAATGAACAAAAACATTTGCTAAATAGCATTATAAACCTAATAAAATAATCACACAACACAGAATATATCATTAAACTAAATTAAATGAACAAAAACATTTGCTAAATAGCATTATAAACCTAATAAAATAATCACACAACACAGACTTCACTTGCATTTTTCTGCAAACAGTTCTTTCTATGCATTCCAGTCTGGACTGATTTATAGACAGGAAGATCTGCTCGATAGCTCAGGTCTGGTTAACCTGATTCATTTCAGCTTGCTTGGCTTTGCTGCAACACAAGCTGACAGCTCCACCTACTGGCTATTTTAATAAATGCACTGCTTCTCAAAGCT
Organism: Bombina bombina; assembly: GCF_027579735.1. Lineage (NCBI taxonomy): Eukaryota > Metazoa > Chordata > Amphibia > Anura > Bombinatoridae > Bombina > Bombina bombina. The sequence continues at coordinate 563,974,420 of NC_069504.1, forward strand.
TTTCAATAGCAGTCACATGACTGGAAAAAAGGTTGTTATTCTGAAACGGTGTAAATTGAACCGTTGTAAAATGAGGGCCACCTGTATATATATATATATATATATATATATATATATATATATATATATATATATATATATATATATATATATATATACTCAAACACACTCATACACACCTAGGTGCCCTTGCCAGTCAAACACCTTGACATAACATATCCCTTTAAACCACATTTTAGGTATATATATATATATATATATATATATATATATATATATATATATATATACTCTTTTGGCCTCTGTGACACTGCTCTTTCCTGGATTTACTCCTATCTTTCTCACAGGTCTTTTTCTGTGTCACTTGCCGGCGACTCCTCCTCTCCTATGCCTCTGTCTGTTGGAGTACCTCAAGGATCTGTTCTGGGTCCTCTACTCTTCTCCATCTATACTTCTTTGCTAGGTAAACTTATCAACAGTTATGGTTTCAAATATCACCTCTTTGCTGATGACACCCAGATCTACCTTTCCACCCCTGCTCTCTCTCCCTCTGTCCTCTCTCATGTCAGCAACTGCTTATCTGGTATTTCTTCCTGGATGGCCTCTCACCACCTAAAGATTAACATGTCCAAGACTGAGCTCCTTCTTACCCCCCCTCAAGCTCTACGCCGACTTCTGACTTCTCTATCCCTGTTGACGGCATCACCATTTCCCCATCGCCCCAAGTCCGCTGCCTCGGAGTCACACTTGACTCAAACTTATCCTTCATCCCCCATATCCAATTGCTTTCTACATCCTGCCGCAATCATCTACGCAATATTTCTAAATTTCGCCCTTTTCTGAGCGCTGACACCACAAAGCAAATAATCCACTCCCTTGTTATCTCCCGACTTGACTATTGCAACAACCTACTCACTGGCCTTCCTCTTTCCAGCCTCTCCCCCCTTCAATCCATCCTAAATGCCTCTGCCAGGCTGATCCACCTTTCCCGTCGATCTGTATCTGCTGCACCTCTCTGTGAGTCCCTTCATTGGCTCCCCATTCACAGCAGAATTAAATTCAAAATTTTCACCCTTACATACAAAACTCTAACCAACGCCGCTCCCCTCTACCTATCCTCTCTAATACACAAGTATACTCCAGCCCGTCCACTAAGATCCAACAATGACCTGCTCCTTGCATCCGCAACTATCACCTCCTCTCATGCTAGACTGCAGGACTTCTGTCGTGCAGCACCTACCCTCTGGAACACTCTCCCTCGTGCTGTCAGGCTTTGCCCTAATCTGTCTTCCCTTAAATGTTCCCTGAAGACTTTTCTGTTCAGGGAAGCCTACCACCCAACTCAATAATAAATTAATTTCACTTACCTAATATTTCCCTCATCTAACTCTGTATTAACATCCTTCTCAATCTTGCAGTCCTCACCTCCTGTTTCCCAACCTCCTACACTTCTAGATTGTAAGTTCCCACGGGAATAGGGCCCTCAATCCCTCCTGTATGTGTTTGTAAATTTTGTCCTGTATCTTACAAGTCTTGTATTGTTTTATTTAAATGAATTGTATCCATGGACAGCGCTGCGGAATATGTTGGCGCTTAATAAATAAAGTATAATAATAATAATAATATATATATATAAATATATATATACAGGGAGTGCAGAATTATTAGGCAAATGAGTATTTTGACCACATCATCCTCTTTATGCATGTTGTCTTACTCCAAGCTGTATAGGCTCGAAAGCCTACTACCAATTAAGCATATTAGGTGATGTGCATCTCTGTAATGAGAAGGGGTGTGGTCTAATGACATCAACACCCTATATCAGGTGTGCATAATTATTAGGCAACTTCCTTTCCTTTGGCAAAATGGGTCAAAAGAAGGACTTGACAGGCTCAGAAAAGTCAAAAATAGTGAGATATCTTGCAGAGGGATGCAGCACTCTTACAATTGCAAAGCTTCTGAAGCATGATCAAGCGTTTCATTCAAAATAGTCAACAGGGTTGCAAGAAGCGTGTGGAAAAACCAAGGCGCAAAATAACTGCCCATGAACTGAGAAAAGTCAAGCGTGCAGCTGCCAAGATGCCACTTGCCACCAGTTTGGCCATATTTCAGAGCTGCAACATCACTGGAGTGCCCAAAAGCACAAGGTGTGCAATACTCAGAGACATGGCCAAGGTAAGAAAGGCTGAAAGACGACCACCACTGAACAAGACACACAAGCTGAAATGTCAAGACTGGGCCAAGAAATATCTCAAGACTGATTTTTCTAAGGTTTTATGGACTGATGAAATGAGAGTGAGTCTTGATGGGCCAGATGGATGGGCCCGTGGCTGGATTGGTAAAGGACAGAGAGCTCCAGTCCGACTCAGACGCCAGCAAGGTGGAGGTGGAGTACTGGTTTGGGCTGGAATCATCAAAGATGAGCTTGTGGGGCCTTTTCGGGTTGAGGATGGAGTCAAGCTCAACTCCCAGTCCTACTGCCAGTTTCTGGAAGACACCTTCTTCAAGCAGTGGTACAGGAAGAAGTCTGCATCCTTCAAGAAAAACATGATTTTCATGCAGGACAATGCTCCATCACGCGCGTCCAAGTACTCCACAGCGTGGCTGGCAAGAAAGGGTATAAAAGAAGAAAATCTAATGACATGGCCTCCTTGTTCACCTGATCTGAACCCCATTGAGAACCTGTGGTCCATCATCAAATTTGAGATTTACAAGGAGGGAAAACAGTACACCTCTCTGAACAGTGTCTGGGAGGCTGTGGTTGCTGCTGCACGCAATGTTGATGGTGAACAGATCAAAACACTGACAGAATCCATGGATGGCAGGCTTTTGAGTGTCCTCGCAAAGAAAGGTGGCTATATTGGTCACTGATTTGTTTTGTTTTGTTTTTGAATGTCAGAAATGTATATTTGTGAATGTTGAGATGTTATATTGGTTTCACTGGTAAAAATAAATAATTGAAATGGGTATATATTTGTTTTTTGTTAAGTTGCCTAATAATTATGCACAGTAATAGTCACCTGCACACACAGATATCCCCCTAAAATAGCTAAAACTAAAAACAAACTAAAAACTACTTCCAAAAATATTCAGCTTTGATATTAATGAGTTTTTTGGGTTCATTGAGAACATGGTTATTGTTCAATAATAAAATTAATCCTCAAAAATACAACTTGCCTAATAATTCTGCACTCCCTGTATATAAAACAAATAAATATATTTAGATAGATATGTATTTTACATGAACAGTATCAGACACATATAGAATATATATTTAATAATAAAAAAGTACATTATTTTCTTTGTAAAGAATATAAGAATGTAAAATATGTGTAACGTGCATCGGGATTCGCAATTTAGGATGCGGTCGGGTTAGCACACATGAAGAATTGTTAACTTTAATACGCGTTATTCAAATTAAATTTTTTTTTTTTTTAATTATTAAACACACAATAAAATATTCTAAACAATCCATAGAATATATCTATATTTGTTAGGCATGTTTAACCCCTTAATGACCACAGCACTTTTCCATTTTCTGTCCGTTTGGGACCAAGGCTATTTTTACATTTTTGCGGTGTTTGTGTTTAGCTGTAATTTTCCTCTTACTCATTTAGTGTACCTGCACATATTATATACCATTTTTCTCGTCATTAATTGGACTTTCTAAAGATACCATTATTTTTATCATATCTTATAATTTTCTATAAAACAATTATAAAATATGAGGAAAAAATTGAAAAAAACACACTTTTTCTAACTTTGACCCCCAAAATCTGTCATCTACAACCACCAAAAAACACTCATGCTAAATAGTTTCTAAATTTTGTCCTGAGTTTAGAAATACCCAATGTTTACATGTTCTTTGCTTTTTTTGCAAGTTATAGGGCAACAAATACAAGTAGCACTTTGCTATTTCCAAACCACTTTTTTTCAAAATTAACACTAGTTACATTGGAACGCTGATATCTTTCAGGAATCCCTGAATATCCCTTGGCATGTAAATATTTTTTTTTTAGAAGACATCCCAAAGTATTGAACTAGGCCCATTTTAGTATATTTCATGCCACAATTTCACTGCCAAATGCGATCAAATAAAAAAAATCGTTCACTTTTTCACAAATTTTTTCACAAACTTTAGGTTTCTCACTGAAATTATTTACAAACAGCTTGTGCAATTATGGCATAAATGGTTGTAAATACTTTTCTGGGATCCCCTTTATTCATAAATAGCAGAAATATATAGCTTTGGTGTTGCTTTTTGGTAATTAGAAGGCCGTTAAATGCCACTGCGCACCACACGTGTATTATGCCCTGCAGTGAAGGGGTTAATTAGGGAGGATGTAGGGAGCTTTTGGGGGTAATTTTAGCATTAGTGTAGTGTAGTAGACAACCCAAAGTATTGATCTAGGCCCATTTTGGTATATTTCATGCCACCATTTCACCGCCAAATACGATCAAATAAAAAAAAAACGTTACATTTTTAACAATTTTAGGTTTCTCACTGAAATTATTTACAAACAGCTTGTGCAATTATGGCATAAATGGTTGTAAATGCTTCTCTGGGATCCCCTTTGTTCAGAAATAGCAGACATATATGGCTTTGGCGTTGCTTTTTGGTAATTAGAAGGCCGCCAAATGCCGCTGTGCACCACACTTGTTTTTTTTTTTGATTCAATAGTTTTTATTGTTTTTTTTTTGTTTCAAAACAATACATCTGAAAAAAGTAAATTTACATTCAACATTTGAAACACTGTATAATTGCAAATTCAAAAATTGTTAGTCAATGGCTTATTTGTGAAAGGCTGTTATACAACATGAAAAGAGAATAATATAGAAAAACATACAATTCAAAGAGGATACAATCAGTCTTTGGTTGTTGATAAGCTGTCCGATAATAGTGTCCCTTGTGTAAGGGGCAGTGGGGGAGGGAGGGGGGGAAGGAAGGAGAGGGACAGGGGGGCGGGAAAGGTAGGGTGCTAGAGGGGTTTGTAAAGAGTTCAGAAGTTTAGGGACAATTCTATTTTGTCCCTATTTTATGCTTTAGGTTTCTCTGTCTTCGTTTAGGTTATGGAGGCCTTGTTCCCAGATAAAGAACATGTCAGTAAAAAAGTCTCGTTTTCCCACATAGTAGTAATGTTGTTTTTCTAGTTTCAGTATGTATCCTACTTCTACTACCCACTGTGTGTGTGTTGGAATGTTTTGCGTCTTCCACATTCTAGGTATCAGTCTCTTTGAACATGCTAACATCAATTTGAGAAGTTTCGCGCGATACATGCAGTGTATTGGTGGGATCATATTGAGCAGTACAAGTCTAGGGTTAAAGGTGATTTCCAGGCCTAAAATTTTATTAGTACAACTCTCTATGTTTTGCCAGAATTCCAATAAGAGGGGGCAACCCCACCAAATGTGGGTCATTGTCCCCAATTCTCCGCAACGCCTCCAACAGGTTGATGAAGCAGTAGGGTAAATATATCTGAGGCGCTGGGGCGTTAAGTACCACCGGGTAAGTATTTTATAATTCAGTTCAGATATGAACAGAGAAGTTGAGACAGAGTGTGTCATTTTGAAGCTATTTCTCCAGTCTTCTTCTGTGAAATTATCTATTATTTCTGATTCCCATTTCATAATGAAAGAGGGGTGCTGATCCGGGGAGGAGCGTCTCAACAATTTATAAGTTAGCGACAAATGAGCTTTTTTGCTCTCAGGGTTTATACATAGCTTCTCGAAAGTGGTCAGTGGTCTAAGTGTATTAGCTTTAAATGTGTTCTCTGAGATCGCGTGTCTTATCTGCAAGTATGAGTACCAGCTATGGAAGGGTGGTCCTAGTTCCTCTTGTAATTTTAATCTATCCTTAATCCTCCCCGACTCCACTAGAAGGTAAATTGGTAGGTTATGTAAGTGTTCCTCTTTGTTCACATGGGAGAAAGAAGGGTTCTGTAGGAAAATCTGATTATTCAGTAGTGGGGAGAGGGGGGAAACAGAGGTGGATATGCCTACAAAGTGTGTTATCACATGGTCCCATACATCTAAAGTGGCTTTAACATAGTTATTCCGATATGCCAGCTGAGGTCTCTGAGATTTGGGCAACCATGCCACATCCCTCATGAATCTAGTCTCCAAAAGAGAGCTTTCGATTTGCACCCATAGGGCAGAGTCAGCGGAATGGGTCCAAGAGATCACTCGGGATAAGTGTACAGCCCTATAATAGTTTAGAAGATTTGGAACGTTGAGTCCACCGTCTTCTTTATGCATATATAGTGTCTGTTGGGCAACTCTGGGTTTTTTGTAGGACCATATGAATGAGTTGATCATATTTTGTTGGGTTTTTAGGTATGAGACCGGCAGGGCCATCGGCAGCGTCTGGAATAAAAATAGGTATTTTGGTATGATCATCATTTTTACAGTGTTAATTCTACCCATCCACGATAGATGACCCTGTCTGTGCCACCCTTCCAGTAGGGCATTCACTGATTTTTGGAGGCCTAGGTAATTAATTTGGAATAAATCTTGGTGATTGTGTGGGATCAATAGCCCTAGATATTTAAGTTTATCAACAATTCGGAACGATGTTTGCTGGTTTACAAAGTCTATGTCACTGTGAGGGGAGTTTAATAGCATGATTCCCGACTTCTCCATATTAATGGAGAAGTTAGACACCCGTCCATACTCTTTTAGGGTTTGTAACAGGGCGGGTAAGGTGGTAGAAGGGGTTTGTAGGGTAAAGATCACATCATCTGCAAATAGCAAACATTTCTGATGAATTTGGTTAAATTGTAGGCCTAATATATTTTTATTGTCTCTGATCTTAATAGCCAAAATCTCTATGGTTATAGCAAACAATAGTGGAGACAGTGGGCACCCCTGGCGGGTTCCATTGGAAATTGGAAAGGGGTGGGATATAGTTCCATTTACTCGAACTCTAGCTTGTGGGGTGGAATATAACGCTTGAATCCTATCAACAAAGGTTTCAGAGAAGCCAAACTTCGACAGGGCCCCCCACATGAATTGCCAGCTGACCCTGTCGAAGGCTTTCTCAGCGTCAGTCGATAGGAGCGCCAAGGGGGTTTTGTTATCATGCAAAGCCTGTAAAGAGTGCAAGACTCGAATTCTGTTATCCTTGGCCTCTCTACCTTTGACAAATCCTACTTGATCTGGGTGTATAATTTTTGGTAGGATCATATTAAGGCGATTAGCCAGAATTTTAGCATAAATCTTTATATATATATTTAAAAGTGATATGGGTCTATAATTACTCGCCAGGGTGCCCACCTTGTCCGCCTTTGGGATTACAGTGATTGTAGCTTCTAGTAGAGAGTTAGAGAAAGCCTCTCCTTTGTCTATAGAGGTAAATAGTGCATGCAGGGGTGGGCACATTTGTGATTGGAACAGTTGGTAAAATTTGGCCGTTAGCCCATCCGGTCCAGGGGATTTTCCATTAGGAAGTGCATTGATGGTGTTGAGAATTTCTTGGGTTGTGATAGGAGCGTCTAGGACATGACTATCATCCTCTGATATGCTAGGGGTCTCTAAAGTGGCAAGATAGCGTGTTATACTATTGCTAATATCGTGGGTTATGTTGGGGTTAATGTTATAAAGTTTAGTGTAGTAGGATACGAATGTTTCCGCAATTTCTTCATGTTTGCTAACCATTTTTCCAGAGGGGTGTGAAATGGATCTAATGAATGAGTTATATTTCTGCTTTTTAAGTGATCTCGCCAGCAGCCGCCCAGCTTTGTTGCTTTCTGCAAAGAATTTGGCCTTAGTAGTTAAGGCCCTTAGGTGGGCTTGTTGGGTTAGAAATTTATTTAGGCATTCTCTGGCCGAGATAAGGTCTGCTAGTTTTTGGGTTGAGGTCGGGTCAGATTTATGTAACCTGTCTGCTGTGGTTAAAGTGTCAGTTAAAGATGTTACTTGGGCCTTCATCATCTTTCGTATTTTAGCTGTATGTTTTATTAGGAAACCCCTAATATAGCATTTGTATGTTTCCCAATTGTTTCCTGCAGATGTGTCTTCAGGTTTGTTATTGAGAAAAAAATTCGTCAGTCGCTTCTGTCAGTTTTTCCAATGTTTCCTGGTTCGTCAGGATGGTTTCATCTAGTCTCCAGTTTAAAGTGTTTATCGGTTTAGTAGACCACTGGAAAGTGGATAGGACCATGCTATGGTCTGACCATGGGGTATGTGATATTTTAGATTGAACCAGGTTAGTTAGAAGTGTCTGGCTGCATAGTATGTAGTCCAGTCTAGAGTATGAATGTTGCGGGTGGGAAAAGAATGTGTAATCTCTTTGTGTGGGGTGCGCTATTCTCCAGGTATCAAACAGGGAAATAGAGCATAAGGCCGCACAATTGGCTTTTAGAATTTTGTTACCGAGGTATGACTTCCCTGTGGAGTTATCTATAAAAGGATGCATAGTGAAGTTGAGGTCACCTCCTAAGATGATTGGGCCTTTTGAAACATCTAGAATGGTATTTATGACCGATTTATAGAACCTGGATGTGGGTCTATTTGGGGCATAAACATTGACCAAAGTGATTAAGGCGCCGTAGCACAGTCCCACTAAGATTAACAGTCTCCCGTCTTTGTCTGAGTGTTTTTGTATTAATTCAAAGGGGACATTACGTTTAATTGATATGCATACTCCATTTTTCCTAGTTAACCCTGAGCTGAAGAAGTGCTTGTCAAAGTAGCGTGTAGCTAAGTGGGGTTCATTTCGTCTCTTAAAGTGTGTTTCTTGTAACATGGCTACGTCAATGCCCTTCTTATAAAAGTCGAAGTATGCTATAGAGCGTTTTTCAGCAGATAGGAATCCTTTTACGTTTTGGCTTGCTATTGTCACAGTGTTCATTCTTACTGTAAGGGATCTATAGGCTAGGTGGATGAATATAGGGGTTTATGCTCTTGAGCGTTTACGTGTAGCAGGTGAGAGGAGGATAGGGGGGAAGGAAGGAAGAAGGAGGGAACTTGGGGGGGAGAGGAATGTAAAAGTAGATTGTAAATAGCGGACAGAGCTCAGTGCTATACAGTGTCTATTGGATTCACAAACAATGGTATAGAAATGATTGTATTTAGTAAAAGAAAATATAAACTTGAAAAACTTTCAACAGGTGAGGCAGGTTAACAAGCCTGGTGGCTACTTACGATGCATATCTTGTATTCAGCTCAACATAAAAATAACAATAACAATTAATTAAAATTAAAGGTTAGTTATAACTTAGATACATGGCATACAATTATTGAAGACCTTTCTAATTAGGAGGTAGTTCCCTATGTCTTGATTGAACGTTTCGGGAGTGTATATTCTCATACTGGTGTTGAATGTGTAACACCGGTAGTTCAAACTATCAGGTTCCTTGTCTAGATCTTAAAGGTGTATGAGATCATGCAAACCCCTGCGCACCAACGGCGTTCCTTCTGCTTGCAGCCACAACTGGGCTGTGTGATAGTGAGATCGGATAGAGTAGAGCCGGTTCACCGTAGGGTGCCCAGGGGTGCGAGATAAAAACATATAACACCTACAACTAGCTATAATACTAGCTTACTAGCCCTTGTCGGTCTAATAGAAATAGTGTAAAATAAACAAGAACTTTAGGTAATTAGCTCATTGACCACTGAGATCAGGCAAGTGGTCAGATGGGGAGCTTTCTTTTCCTATATATTTTGTTAAAGTGTGGTAGGCAAAAGAATCTGCAATTGGTATAAGCCTAAAACAAAGAAGATAATAAAGAACATCAACCTTAAACAGTTAAGACATACATACAGTTATCTTGTAAACAGTGCAGCAGGGCACTAACAGGAGATATACTTGCCACATAGCTCTGCAGTTACTGCAATATATAGAGTTCTAGCCACCCAATGTTAATATCAAGTGGAGGTCAGTCTCTGGAGGTCAGTCTCTGGCAGGTTAGATCAAATTTGGCCAGATGTAATGGTCAAGGCCCATATTAGGGTATTAAGTATGAGATCCTTGTAAGGTCAGCCCGGTTGTATTAAGTCAGATTCCACAGGGCTGATCTGCTTCCTTTTAAGTTGGCTTGATGGATTTGTCACTCCAGGTGTTCTCTGCAACTTAGGGGCCGGTCTTCCTAGCGCTGGATTTTGCGGAGGCAAATCCAAGTCTCCAGTTGGGACCGGGATTGCAAGCATGTGGCAAAATTTTTCAACGTCAGATAGGCATCGGCATTCAAACTTCTTCCCATTTTTCATGGAGATCACTGAGGTAGGAAATCCCCATCTGTAAGGGATCCTTAGTTGCCTAAGATGGAGTGTCAAAACTGAAAAGTCTCTTCTTTTTTGCAGTGTCCTTATGGATAGGTCTTGGTAGATCTGTATACGGTGTCCTTGGTATGACACTGATTGTTGTTTTCGGGACATATTGTAAATATCTTCACGATGTTGATAATTTTGGAATTTGACAATAATGTCTCTGGGTGGAGAGTCCTCATCAGGTTTAGGGCGCAGAGCTCTGTGCGCTCTTTCTAGAGTAACATTCGTCAGCTCCATATTTCCTTTCTCGGCCATTTCAGAAAAAACACCTTGTAGATATTCTCGTATCTCATTGTTTTGTACTGTTTCAGGAATGCCTCGAAAACGCAAATTATTGCGCCTAGTACGGTTTTCGAGGTCGTCTAGCTTGTCTTCCATGTCTGCGAAACTTTGGTGGTGATGTGAGACTTTGGAAGTCAATTCAGCTATCTTCTGAGAAAAGACATATTCATGCTCCTCAAGTGAGTCAACTCTGCGGCCTAAATCCAAGATGTCTTTTTTCAAGTCTGCACATTCCTCCTTTATGCAAACTTTAACCTGATCTATCAAAGCTTTGATGGTCTTGTAGGTAATGGGTGGATCAACAGCAGTATCAGGTGTTTGAGGTGACGAGCTGCTAGAGCTGTCAGAGCAGCCCTCATTATCATCAGGGGCAGTTGAGAGCAGGGGAGCCGTGCTGCTTTTGTGTTTATTTTTATCCACTTGCTTAAAAAGGTACTAACGGCCTCCTGTGGTCTTTGAGGAGTTTTCTGCGGTTTGTCTGACTTTACTTGTCTCCGTTGCGACATTTTCCCAGATATAGGTATTGGCTTGGTGGTTATATAAAAAAGAAAAGACAAACTTGCGGTAGATAAAGAGGCCTCACTCCCCAAGGGTTTTACTCTTGTAGAGCGATCTCGGGAAAAGGAAAATGGATATGACCCACTGACATCGAAGACAGCGGGAAATGGGAGGGGACTGAGGCAAGGCCTATAAGCTCGGTAAAGCTATGCACTTTCAACAAGTCTTTATTTGTTGTAGTTTTGTTTTAGGTTCAGATTGTGTAAAACTCTCACTTTTCTGATCTAGGTGTTTAATAAAAGTGTCCAATAGGGCCTCCAAAGGTTCAGGAAACAGATTTGTAATAGTTGTGTAAGAGCTGAGTGGTTAACGGTAAGCTCAGGGTTTAGAGAGCAGTTTAGAAAGCAGTTTGGCCCTTGTCTGATCCACAGTCATTCCTTTCATGCATATTCAATAACACACTTGCAGTAAGAGAGTGATACCTTTTTAAAGATCATTATTTCAGTAATAGAGTTCTTAAGCAATAATATGGAACACCTCTTGCCGAATTTCAAACAACTGAAGATATCGTGTGCAATGCTCTGCACCATTTGCAGGTCACATGGGCTCTTGTTATAAGGAGTAATAAAGCAGTCCTTATTTTGCAGAATATCGTTATGAGCTTGTAGATAATGTCAATGCAGGGTTGCTATCACTAAGGCTTTGTTGATCAGCGAGTGCTTTTTGTGTCCTGCAGGTGTGGTGCAATCTTTCCATATAGCTAAATGCTGTTCTTTTATGCAGAAGGCCCCCACTGCTCTCCAAAAAGATTTCAGATATGTGTCTCCTAGGCCCGCCTTAATTCACAGTCCCCGGTTAACATGTTATAATATTGCTTTCATACTGTTCATTAGGATACTTGGTTTGCCCCCATCGGGTGTCCGCTGCCCATTAAACTGTGCGCTTACCGGTGTCAGGAGCGGGTGTCATTCAGATTTTACCCATATACCAGAGCGGGGGGGTCCGTCGTACTGGAGTCACAGCTACCTCTTTTGCATTCGAGGAGCCCTCTCCTAATGCCGCCACGGTCCGCGGCAATGCTGCATGTGTGGTAAGTGGTGAGCCACGACAACCCGGTGGTGATCGGTTAGGAGCTTGAACCTCTGCATACACAGCCGTCGTCGGCCCACTGCGTCACTGTTATGAGGCCTCCGTATCTCGGCGTGTCTCGGATCTTTGCCGATATGGTACAAAAAGTCTCTTGGAAGGTATCTACATGATCCTGCTTAGTTCATACAGCTGGATATATCTCAATAATTAAGAAAGGAGCTGAATAGCTTAAGTTAATTTTGGTAGCTCCTGGCTTGTCTTGAGAGCCTTAGTGTTTGGCGGGCATCTTAACAGACCGCTCGCTCCGCCTCCGCACCACACTTGTTTTATGCCCAGCAGTGCAGGGGTTAATTAGGGAGCTTCTAGGGAGCTTATAGGGTTAATTTTAGCTTTAGTGTAGTGTAGTAGACAACCCAAAGTATTGATCTAGGCCCATTTTGGTATATTTCATGCCACCATTTCACCGCCAAATGCAATCAAATTAAAACAATCATTCCCTTTTTCACAAACTTTTTCACAAACTTTAGGTTTCTCACTGATATTATTTACAAACAGCTTGTGCAATTATGGTACAAATGGTTGTAAATGCTTCTCTGGGATCCCCTTTGTTCAGAAATAGCAGACATATATGGCTTTGGGGTTGCTTTTTGGTAATTAGAAGTCCGCTAAATGCCGCTGCGCATCACACGTGTATTATGGATAGCAGTGAAGGGGTTAATTAGGTAGCTTGTAGGGAGCTTGCAGGGTTAATTTTAGCTTTAGTGTAGAGATCAGCCTCCTACCTGACACATCAGACCCCCTGATCCCTCCCAAACAGCTCTGTTCCCTCCCCTACACCACAATTACCTTAATGGACGCCATCTTGGGTACTGGCAGCTGTCTGCCAGTACCCAGTTTAGAATAAAACTTATTTTTAAATTTTTTTAAACTTTTCTGTAGTGTAGCTTCCCCCCCCCCCAAGACAAACCCCCCACCCCCTCCAAGTACCCTAACGTATGATGTAGGGAATACTCCCACCCCCCTTTCTCCCACTTCTGAAACAGAACAATTTCTGTTGTGTAGCGGTTCCCACCCGCTCCCGCCCCGTGCACGCGCCCACCCGCTGCCCCCGTACACGTGTGCACGTCTGTGCGCACCCCCGTCTATCCCGCCCCAGATCCTGCCCCCCTCCACATCACTTGGCCCATCGATGGCCGCCCTCCCGCCTCCCACGTCGGCTCCCACCCACCAACGATACCGACCATCGATGTCCGGTGCAGAGAGGGCCACAGAGTGGCTCTCTCTGCATCGGATTGCCAAGCAGTGTTATTGCAGGATGCCTCGATATTGAGACATCACTGCAATAACCGGAAAGCGGCTTCCACCGCTTTCCAAGACCAAGGAAGGACGTACGCCATACGTCCTCGGTCGTTAAGTGTCTTTTTTTTGAGGACGTATGGCGTACATCCTTGGTCCTTAAGGGGTTAATAGTTTTCAATTACTTTTATTAAAATTTTGGACTAGTTCATATGTAATATTTCAATAATGCACATTGAAGATAGCAATTTTTCACGTGCGCTAACCCGACCATGTTAATGTAATTGTAAATATACATTTCTATATATCTGATAATGTTAATGTAAAATACATATTATGTCTATATATCTGTGGAAATAGATATACAGGTATAGGTATAGGTATATGGAGATACAGGTAAAAAATCATTTATCCAAACTTCTTGGGACTGGAAACGGTTTGGATTTTGTAATAGTTTGAATTTTTGAATATTTGTATCTTTAAAATGGGACAGTTTGGAGAGGGAATAGGACCAAGTGTAAATAACAATATCTTATGTCAATCAGGCAATATTTTCATGTCATAATACAGCTTATATATGTAACCTAAAGGTAGTTTTATATAATTTGTAATACCTTTGTATACATAGTACCATCAACAACTATTTTTTTCTAATTTTATTTTTAAAATATATTAATTAAAAAGTTTAGATTTCAGAATAAGCTTGGATTTTAAAATTCCGGCTTTGGCGTCTAAACCAGGGGTGTTATTATTTATTAGTTGGAGACTAAAGGGGGTGCAATATGATTGGCTGCAGCCTGAATCGTCACTGAATTAAGAAATAGATAGAGTATCCATTACCGGTGGTGGAACTTTCATGAATTAAAGTCCCCATTTTTTACTTTTGGATTACTAATATTGTTGATAAAAAACGTTAAAGTCTACAATTTCTTTAACTCTTTTATCTATTTTTTTCAGTTTGCAGATGCATTGCTATTATGGACTAAATAAAGTTTCTTACTCAGGCTCAAGTATATACCCATTACTGCATGCACTTGTGTGGTCTCAAGAAAGAAGATGTATTTTATGTACTGTAATGCTGTGGCTAATACCCTGTAAAATGGACATTAAGCTCAAAATATAATCTTCACAGAATGTTTATAATTTATTTTACCTTTTCTTACAAAAAACACCTATAAAAATAGTAATGATTTTAATGTAGTGCTTTCATTATACTTAAGTATATGGTGTAATTTACACAAGCCTGCCACATTCAACACAGTGATTTGTTCACACAACAACAAAAATACTATGCACACAAATTTCACCAAGTGGTGTCTCCCTGAACAGCTCATGATTAGCTATGCCTTATAAATTCCACTAATAAAATAACTGCTTAATTATTTAAAAATATTTATTTTGTATACCGATATTTTGCACCTCAGGGGTTACTTGTTATAATGTCTCTTTAAATGGATAGAAAGGTCAGAATTAAAATGTGCATGTGTGTATTTCCATTTAAATAGAAGCATTTTTTCACTATAATTTCGTTAGCAAAAATGTTTCTAGTGAAAGCTATTACTGTTTATCAGCGGCATACGCACATATGCTGTGAGGGCCGGTGAACCAGTATTCAAACATCAGCAGTGGCTTGTATGTGACAAATTAAGACACAGTACTCACTTATTAAATTACTGTTTATACAGAATTTATGACATAGAGATACAGATCACTTCTGTTCTGTTGTAAAGGGACAGTCTACACCTTAGTCTTCTTAAAGTCGTACCTTAGATTTAAGTAGCAAAAAGCCTCCTGCACCCCTATATCATGCAGCAAGAACAGCAAAAAAGTTATTTTAAAATTAATATTGTGTCTGGTCTTTTTGAAGCTCAGAGGTTCCGGTGGGTGGAGCTAAGCGCTGCACAAGGAAACTCAGCATGTTAGCGTTTTTGAAAATTGAGACGATCTACCCGTGTTGCATGTCTGTTGCTGAAGGTGGAATTCCTTCCTAGGACACAAGCACCCGATACGGAGTGCACAACTGGGAACCTCTGAACAGCCGTAGTGGCTCAGTCGCTGGAGCCAGACTATACCACTTGCAAGAGCCGCATAAATAGGAACTGTCTGGCGGCTAGATCTATGTGCCGATAGAGTTGATATAAAAAGCTCTCAAATATTTAACTACTGAAGATAATGTGGCAAGTGGAACATATAGCTATTCAGATGATGCTTAAACACAGTACCTCAGCAGTCTGATAAAATTTGTTCTGTGGCTTGAACTGTTGATCTTAGCGATACAAAGATATTTTTTTCTTTACTTTAAAAGGTACATTAACATAATTAAATCATAATGTGGGACATGACCACTCAGATTCTTCACTAGTGTTTAAAAAAATAATAATAAATAAATGGAAAGAAATAATCACACACACTCATAAAAATGAAAGAGGAAGGAAGGAGAGGGAAAAGGGGGGGGAAGAGATAAGTGGGTAATCACCACCTCCCTAAACTGTGATATTTTTTACACTATTAAGGCCAGACTTGTGAACCCTGCTAAAGTGGTAATTGAGGAATTAAGATGGTAATTGAGGAATTAAGATCCTTAATAATAGCGCAGAAGCCAAGGAATTTTGTAAAAAAAAAATGTATTCTGATAGAAAAGCACGCTTTTCCTATTGTTATTGCCTTATTCTTTGTTCTCCCCCTGTTTTGGGGGTCGCGATAAGATATAATGTATGCGCTATGCTCTATTTACAATAGCGATATGGGTCTTTCTGTTTTAATTCGGTTTTTAGTTAGGAGCAAGATTATACTATTTCCCTATAGAAAACACAGAAGCTAAGTTGCACTGTAAATAAGGAAATGTTTTTGTAGGTAAAAACTGTTTTTGTTTTCTTTAGCTTTTTTTTATTTGCTTCTGCTGTGTTAACGAGAGATAAAGTAAGCGAGATGTTTGGTGCGTTTGAGGGCCCCCCTCCTTTCTTTTTTTTTTTTTTTTTTTTTCTTTTTCTTCTCTTTTCTCTCTCCCTTTTTTCTACTCTCCTCCCCCGCCGCGCATTACATAGCTATACTGTACGATCCCCTAATCATTAATGTTTTTAAATGACGAAGGACAAGATTAAATGCCTTTCATGGAATGTTGGTGGTGCCACTTCACCTATCAAAAGAAAACCAATAATTAAACAATTAGCTAAGTATAATCCTGACTTAGTTCTATTGCAGGAGACACATTTAAAAGTGGAAGAGGCTGGCAAATTTAAGTGTAAATGGGTAGGTCAGGTTATTGCCTCTGATTGCTCTAGGAGGAAGAAAGGAGTCGCTTTCTTATTTAAAAAAAATCTAAGCTACAATATTCTGCACGTACAAAGGGACCTGCATGATAGATGGATAATTTTAAATGCTGAGATATCTTGAGTAAAGTTCTGCAATGTTTATGGTCCTAATAGTGCAGATCAGGATTTTTGGGATAGAATTATTATTAAACTCCCTCTAAATATATATCAGAATTTCATCTTAGCAGGAGACTTCAATCTGACCCCTATACTGTTGCTTGACAGATTTTCACCTAGGCAGACTTCCCCTGCATCCCAAAAATAAAAAATCTTCTCACAAATTTGTAAAAATCTAAAACTGCACGATATATGGCATATTCAGGACTAGGGATGGGCGAATGTGTAAATTTTCGAATTTCGAATGTAGAACGAATGTTATTACCGAAATTCGAATTCTAAATCCGAATGTCGATAAGAACGAATATTCTTAAAAATTCGAAAATCGAATGTTATTTACAGTTTTTGAATGTCACTTTCGAATTCGAATGTTTATAATTATATCGAATGTCCACATTCGAAATTTCGAATTTAACATTCTATTTAACAAATACTATTCAGAAGTTCAATAGTTCATGTGGTAGGGCGGGAATCTAGTAAATTGATACATAATAGATACAAATATATCATTTCGAATGTTTCCATATAGAATATTGCATAATTCGAATATTACATTTAAAGAAAGCATTAGAAATACTATTACAAACATATAAATTCGAATTTTTCGAATTCGAATATTGCATAATTCGAATATTACATTTAAAGAAAAAGCATTAGAAATACTATTACAATCTAAATTCGAATTTTTCGAATTCGAATACACGTATTGCATAATTCGAATATTACATTTAAAGAAAAAGCATTAGAAATACTATTACAATCTAAATTCGAATTTTTCGAATTCGAATATTGCATACTTCGAATATTACATTTAAAGAAAAAGCATTAGAAATACTATTACAATCTAAATTCAAATTTTTCGAAAAGAATATTTTCAAATGTAATCGTAAAATTCGAAACCGAACATTCGAAAATCGAATGTTAGAATGTTATGTAAACATTCGAAATTCGATTCGAACGAACGAACGAATGTGTTAAAATTCATTCCGTTTTTCGAATGTTGCGAAACATTCGCCCATCCCTATTCAGGACCCAGATACCAAATCTTATACATGTGAATCTAGGTCAGATCGATCTATTTTTAGTCTCCAACTCCCTCTTAAAGATTGGAACTAGGGCACAGATAAAGGATATTGTTCTATCTGACAATGCTATAATTTCTTTAGATATTGAACCTAGACCTGTGCTGGTGGAAGCAATAAGTAGTTTCTATTTTTCTAAGCATTTAATTAATAATATACCATTTCAAAATTGTCTGCAACATAAATGGCAGGAGTACAGTGAAGAAAATTACGCATATCTAGATAAACCAGAATTTTTTTGGGAGGCTGCAAAAGTGTATTTTAGAGGCAAGATCAAATCTTATATGATAATAGCCAAAAAGAAGCTTAGAGCACAAGAACTCCTAGTGGCAAACACAGTTATGAATGCCTATAGGAAATATATAAACATACCTATTTATAAGTATTTGGATAAATACAAGATAGCCAGAGAAGACATCTATTTTTTAATTCTAGAATGACCAATGAAGAGATGAGAATGAATGCTCTGTATTCAGGGCATTATGGTAAATCAGCTAAATATTTAGCTAGACTTGATAAGGTCAGGAAAAAGAATAATACTACTGAAAATGTTATGGTAGGTGAGAAGAATTATACAAAGCTCACTGATATAAAAAGGGCTTTTTTTGATTACTATCAGAATATTTACGCATCAAAAAAAATTGAGCAAGATAACAAAATGGTCTTTTGGAATAAGGTTACCTGTCCCAAAGTCCTGCTGGTGCAAGTGGAGCTAATAAACAGTAAACACACCTTTTACATGAGAGGAAGTTTTAGAAGCGATAGACGACTCTAAAATTGGCAAAGCCCCAGGCCCGGACCAACTTCCTGCTGAGTTCTATAAGATACTCAAAGCTGATGAGTGAAAAAGCAGCTTTATGGCTCTTTTTCACTACCACTGGTATTACAGGTATTGTAGGTAAAGCTGTACCGCACACCTTTTTGGCCGTCACGCAACGTAAGTACTGCACTTTTTAAAAAGTCCTTTTTCAATGGGACTTCCACAGCGCCAGTATTACAAGTTTGCCTGTCCGGCCAAAAAGTGAGCGGTAAAGCCTATAACTACAAGATCTGTACCACCACCTGAAAGTTAGTAGTTATGAGTTTTACGTTACAAAGCTGTACCATAAAACTCATAACTAAAGTGTTACAAAGTACACTAACACACCCATAAACTACCTATTAACCCCTAAACCGAGGCCCTCCTGCATCGCAAACACTAAAATAAAATTATTACCCCTAATCTGCTGCTCCGGACATCGCTGCCACTATAATAAAAATATTAACCTCTAAACCGCCGCACTCCTGCATCGCAAACACTAGTTAAATATTATTAACCCCTAATCTGCAGCCCCAATGTCGTTGCCACCTACATACACTTATTAACCCCAATCTGCTGTCCCTAACATCGCCACAACCTACATTACTGTTATTAACCCCAAATCTGCTGCCCCCAAAATCGCCGCCACCTAACTACACTTATTAACCCCTAATCTGCTGCCCCAATGTCGCCGCCACTATACTAAAGTTATTAACCCCTAAACCTAACCCTAACCCTAACGTAACCCTAACACCCACCAACTTTAACATAATTAAAATAATTCCAAATAAAAATTACAATTAATACCTAAAGTATTTCTGTTTAAAACTAAATAAATACTTAGTTGTAAAATAAAACCTAAGCTATCTACAAAATAACTAATAGTTATATTGTATCTAGCTTATGTTTTATTTTTATTTCACAGGTAAGTTTGTATTTATTTTAACTAGGTTGATTAGTTAGTAAATAGTTATTAACTATTTACTAACTACCTAGTAAAAATAAATACAAATTTACCTGTGAAATAAAACCTAACCTGCCTTACACTAAAACCTAATATTACATTAAAATTAAATAAATTACATTAATGAAAAAAACAACAACACTAAGTTACACAAAATAAAAAATAAATAATCAAATATTTAAACTAAGTACTCCTAATCTAATAGCCCTATCAAAATACCCCCCCCCCCCCAAATAATAAAACCCCTAGCCTAAACTAAACTGCCAATAGCCCTTAAAATGGCCTTTTGCGGGGCATTGCCCCAAAGAAATCAGCTCTTTTACCTGGCAAATAAAAATACAAACAACCCCCCAACAGTAAAACCCACCACCCACACAACCCCCCCCCCCCAAATAAAAACCTACCTAAAAAAACCTAAGCTACCCATTGCATTTGGATGGGCATTGCCCTTAAAAGGGCATTCAGTGCTTTTAAATTGAACAAAAACTTAGCTAAAAATAAAACCCACCCAATAAACCCTTAATAAAACCTAACACTAACCCCCGAAGATCCACTTACAGTTTTTGAAGACTGGACATCCATCCTCATCCAGCCGGCAAAGTCTTCATCCAAGCGGCAAGAAGTCCTCAACGAAGCGGGGAGAAGTCTTCATCCAAGTAGCAAAAAGTCCTCAATGAAGCTGGGAGAAGTTTTCATCCAAGCGGCAAGAAGTCCTCAACGAAGCTGGGAGAAGTCTTCATCCAAGCGGCAAGAAGTCATCCTTCAGATGGGCAGAAGTGTTCATCCAGACGGCATCTTCTATCTTCATCCTTAAAGGGTAAACAATCCTATTGGTTGTTCCAATCAGCCAATAGGATTGATCTTGCATTCTATTGGCTGATTGGAACAGCCAATAGAATGCAAGCTCAATCCCATTAGCTGATTGGGATTTTTTACCCTTTAATTCTGATTGGCTGATATTCTATTCAAGGGACGCCATCTTGGATGACGTCCCTTAAAGGTTACCTTCAGTGTACGGCTGGGACCTTATGAAGAGGATGCTCCACACCGGATGTCTTGAAGATGGAGCCGCTCCGCATCGGAAGGATGAAGATAGAAGATCCCATCTGGATGAAGACTTCTGCCCACCTTGAGGACGACTTCTTGCCGCTTCGATGAAGACTTCTCCCAGCTTCATTGAGGACTTCTTGCCGCTTGGATGAAAACTTCTCCCGGCTTTGTTGAGGACTTCTTGCTGCTTGATGGAGACTTCTCCAGCTGGATGAGGATGGATGGTTTTACAAAACTGTAAGTGGATCTTCGGGGGTTAGTGTTAGGTTTTATTAAGGGTTTATTGGGTGGGTTTTATTTTTAGCTTAGGGTTTTGGGCAACGTAAAAGAGCTAAATGCCCTTTTAAGGGCAATGCCCATCCAAATGCCCTTTTCAGGGCAATGGGGAGCTTAGGTTTATTTAGATATGATTTTATTTGGGGGGCTGATTGTGTGGGTGGTGGGTTTTACTGTTGGGGGGGTATTTGTATTTTTTTACAGGTAAAAGAGCTGATTTCTTTGGGGCAATGCCCTGCAAAAGGCCCTTTTAAGGGCTATTGGCAGTTTAGTGTAGGCTAGGGTTTTTTTTATTTTGGGGGAGCTTTTTTATTTGATAGGGCTATTAGATTAGGAGTAATTTGTTTTTATTTTTGATAATTTCTTTTTTATTTTGTGTAATTTAGTGTTTATTATTTTTTGTAATTGAGATAAATGTATTTTTTTAAGTTAATTTATTTAATTTTATTGTAATGTTAGGTGTTACAGGTACATTTATTTTACAGGTACATTTGTATTTATTTTAACTAGGTAGCTAGTAAATAGTTAATAACTATTTACTAACTAGTTTACCTAGTTAAAATAAATACAAACTTACCTGTAAAATAAAAATAAAACCTAAGATAGCTACAATGTAACTATTAGTTATATTGTAGCTAGCTTAGGGTTTATTTTACAGGTAAGTATTTAGTTTTAAATAGGAATTATTTTGTTATTAATAGTAGGTTTTATTTAGAATTATTTTAATTATGTTAAAGTTAGGGGTGTTAGGGTTAGGGTTACATTAGGGTTAGGGTTTGGTTTAGGGGTTAATATATTTATGTAGTGTTAGTGATGTGGAAGGTCTAGGGGTTAATAACTTTAGTATAGTGGCGGCGGCGATGTTGGCGGCAGCAGATTAGGGGTTAATAAATTTATGTAGGTGGCAGCGACATTGGGGGCGGCAGATTAGGGGTTAATAAATTTATGTAGGTGGCTGCAATGTTGGGGGCGGCAGATTAGGGGTTAATAAGTGTAATGTAGGTATTGGCGATGTCAGGGGCCGCAGATTAGGGGTGTTTAGACTCGGGTTTATGTTAGGGTGTTTAAACATACATTTTCTTTCCCCATAGACATCAATGGGGCTGCGTTACGGAGCTTTATGCTCCATCATTGCAGGTGTTAGGCTTTTTTTAGTTGGCTCTCCCCATTGATGTCTATGGGGAAATTATGAATGAGCACGTCAAAGCAGCTCAAAGCAGCGCTGGTATTTATGTGCGGTATGGAGCTCAACACTGCCATATCACCGGCAAATGCAAGGTTTTTGCAAATCTGTATTTGCAGCGCTATCAAAGGTGAGCGGTGGAAATAACTTGCAAGTTATTAGCGAGTCACTCATAACGCAAAACTCGTAATGTGGCTGTAAGTTATTTAATGAGTATTATACAAAAAAGCCCCAATGTCTCGTTACTTCTCAGCGTCAATTATTACTCTTATCTTAAAAAAGATAAAAATCCATTAGATCTTGGGTCATATAGACCTATTTCTTTACTAAACACTGACTATAAATTACTTACTTCTATTGTTGCTAATAGACATAGAATCCCATTTAAAGAAGTCATACATCCAGATCAGTCTGGATTTATGACGGGAAGATCCCCAACAAAAAAACATTCGTCTGACATATATGATTTTAGAGTATTTTTGGTGTAAATTGCATAAGAATAAAACATCACTTAAACAGGATTTTGCTATGGTTTTAATTGACGCTGAGAAAGCTTTTGATTCAATAGTTTGGGAACATCTCTATAACTATCTGTCTAACTTTGGGTCATCTATAATTTTCCTCTATCTTCTATTTTTGTTAATGGGAGTCAAACATCTTTTTTTAAATTAAATAAAGGAACTAGGCAGGGCTGCCCTCTTTCCCCTCTTCTTTTTAATTTAGCGATAGAGCTGCTTGCAATTCTTCTTAGGCAGCAACTGCAGGGAGTTAGTTTGGGGAGTCAAATATGTGTGCTCTCACTATATGCAGATGATCTCTTAATTTACTTTAAAAATACTAAAAAAATATCCCAATAGCTCTTAAGATTTTTAATCTTTTCAGTTCAATCTCCGGGTATAAGGTTAACGCAGAAAAATCAGAAATGGTATGGATACATAAAAATAAGGACAGATTTACGCAACACAACTTTAGAGAAGTGGAAAGATTTAGATACTTGGGAATTAATCTACATAGAGACCCCAATATGTGGTATAAACTAAACTATACACATTTCTTTCTATATATAATCCCTAAACTGCGTCGATGGAGTCTCTTCCCCCTTTCATTATCAGCCAAAGTAATGATTATTAAAACTATTCTCTTCCCTCAACTACTATATACTATGAATAACCTACCCCTGTTTATTCTAGATAGGAATATTAAGAGCTTTAATAGGGAATGCGCTAAATAATTTTTTTAAAGAAGAATAGACATATGCTTTCTATAGTCTGACTTTCTCAGCTCAAAGAATTTGGGGGCCTTGCATTTCCGGATATTAGGTCATATAACATCTGAATACTTGCAAGGCATGGAGTGGACTGGCTCCTGTCATCTAACTATTTAACAAATATAATGATTGACGAAAAGCTAATTCAGCCCTTTTCACTTAATGGTATTTTACATTGCCCACATGCGCAAATTCCTGGTAATATTAAAATGATGTTCAGCTTTTATAATGTGGTTAAAGCTTGGCAGCAACTGTGTCTACCATTGAAGATTGAGGTATCCAATAGGTGGGCTCATAAAGGCTTAACTAATGTAGTGCAAACTTTGGAAGGGGAGCTTGGTATGAGAACCTTTGAGAGTATTGCCACTGAATATAATTTGTCTAATAATAGTTTCTATGCATACATTCAATTTCATCACTATATCTATAAGAAGATGTAGTTGGACCAGTGGTCGGAACAATTTGGTAAAGTAGGTGATTATATCAATCTCTATAGGCAGGGGAACCACTCAATTTTGCTATTATACAAAATTTTGTTGGCAAAACAAGGTCAGCTAAATTTAGAGAAGATATCTCTATACTGGACTAAGAGTTTTAAAGATGTGGATATTGATATAATTAGGATGGGCATTAAGTGGGTCTGCGGGGCTCTCCTTTCTTCCTCCATTTAAAGCTTCTTAACAACACTTATATTATGCCGAAAAGACTGGCTAGATGGTCACAAGACCATTGTTATAAATGTCCTTCTGCTGCAGCAGATTTACTTCATTGCTTTTGGTATTGTCCAAAAATAAGACAGCTCTGGCAGAAAGTTAATTTTTGGCTAAATAAAAATATAACGGATAAATTTGTTATAGAGCCAAAATGTATTTTCTTTCTATATCAATCCTCTAACATGCAGAGTTGTAACCTTGTTAGTACCACTATTTTGATTGTCCGAAATTTTATTTGAAAAAATTGGAAAAACTGTAAACCTCCATCTTTTGAGTTGTTTATTTAGGCAATTAAAACACAGATTATGTTCGAAAAATACAATATATCTAATACACACAATCGACAAATACTTTTTTTTTTTTCAATAAATGGCTGAAAATTATCCAGACCTATCCTATAGCGACACAATATATACTTACTAAACAATTTCATAGCTCTGTTTACTTTGAAAGTTTAATATTATGCGGTGTATTCCCACTGTCTTGGTATTAAACGGGAAGAAAGAGCAATAGGGATGGAAGAGGGGAGGTGAGAGAAAGATAGGGATAATAATATTGGCATAGGTGGGAGGTAGCAGAGTGTCCCCCTTTTTTCATTCTCTCCCTCTTGATTATTCAAAATGAAACACAGCTTAAGAAATTGGTAATGTGTGAATAATGTATGTACAATAGAAGCATTACAAATTGTATATAATATGATTTCTAAAGAGGTAATCTACCTAGAATTGTATGTATTATTTTTGAGACAAAATATAAAATTCCAGCAATGTGATGGAAAAGTACTTTTTAAAATGTAAATGTATACATGGTTTGACAGTATAAATTTTGTTTTGCCTTGCAAGGCGTTGATTCTGTATCATGGTCACATTGCTGGCTTTAAATAAATATATATATACACAGTATATACAGTATATATATATATAATGTTTCTGGCCACTTTAAAATGGCGGCCAAGCTCTGCCCAATAATCATGACCTAGGCTGCATAAAAGGCTCACTAGTTGTAGACTGTCAATGCTATTCAGCAGAGTGCATAGATGCAGCCCAGATTGTGATGTCTTCAGCGGGTGGAGCTTGGCAGCCATTTCAAAGTGGCCAGAAAAACTATTCCTTTTAAATAACTTTTTTTTACCATTCCTGCTGCATGATATAGAAAGGGGTGTAGGAGGTAATTTGCAGCTTAATCTAAGGTAAGACTTTAAAATGACTAAGATATAGAATGTCCCTTTAAATATCCACCTGGAGACTGGATTTTGCAACATATGTTCATCTACCCTGCACCTTCAAACAATATTCAAACAATATTCTAAGTGATTTTGTGTTCGGGGAATATGATTGTGCCCAGGGAAGAATGGTTTTATTGCAGCCTTTGGTCAAACTTGTCAAAACACACAATTTATCTTTATGTATTTTATTTATTTTTTTAAAGAAAGAAAGAAAAAAACAGGGATTATTTTATTATTTTTACTGTTCTATAATCTCAGTATTTTCCATAACTGACTGGAAATCTAACAGATTTAGTAACCTAATCAATAAGCAAATAAAAATACAATATTACCCAGTAGCCCAGTTATATATGCCTGCAGAAAGTTCTACAAATTAATGCTTATACTATAACATATTAATCATTTAGACATTCAAAAATATCACATGCTACAGCTAAGTCTTACAAAAATGGCCTAGATTCTTACTCCAACTTTCAGCCTGTTCTCATAGGAAGGTCAGCCAATTTCCATTATGGCCAGACTATAATGAGCTTATTAACCAGTTTCCAAATTACTTTATATTTACATTAGCCTACAAAACAACAAACATTATTAATATGCATGACTACTGGACTATACCAGTCCCAAAACAACTGTAGTGAAACTATTTTGGAAGGATTTTCTGACCCTGAAAAGACCTCAGTGTTTCATCATTATTGGGTTGAAAAAATATCCATAGTAAATTAGTGAAATACATTTTAAATTATATTTAGTTTATTGTTTTTTTTATTACATTAATATATTTTTATTTATTTATAGAAACCAAGTTGTCTCAAATTGATTTTCATGCTGGTTAAATTAATTTAGAAGCCATTTTGATACTAATATAAATATATATATATATACACACACGCATATATTACTTTTAACTTTTAATACATGCGTTAAGCCAGCCACAATAAATTTGATACATTTTTACTTTGATGATGAAGCGCATGTTTGATGATGAAGCGAACCACGTAAGGCCATTCTGTACAGGGCCTATGTATTGAGCACATCTCAATAAATGACTTTGAAGCATTACTTCCAGACCAGCCTTACTTTTTTTTACCATATATATATATATATATATATATATATATATATATATATATATATATATATATATATATATATATATACCAGGTGGCCCTCGTTTTACAACGGTTCAATTTACACCATTTCAGAATAACAACCTTTTTTTCCAGTCATGTGACTGCTATTGAGAAGCATTGAGAAGCAGTGCATTTATTAAAATAGCCAGTAGGTGGTGCTGTCTGCTTGTGTTGCAGCAAAGCCAAGCAAGCTGAAATTAATCAGTTTAACCAGACCGGAGCTATCGAGCAGATTTCAAATGAACAAGATCTTCCTGTCTATAAATCAGACCAGATTGGAATGCATAGAAAGAACTGTTTGCAGAAAAATGCAAGTGAAGTCTGTGTTGTGTGATTATTTTATTAGGTTTATAATGCTGTTTAGCAAATGTTTTTGTTAATTTAACTTAGTTTAATTATATATTCTGTGTTGTGTGATTATTTTATTAGGTTTATAATGCTGTTTAGCATTTAAAGTCTTCATTTCAAAGCTTTAAAAATAATGTATTAGGTGTTACTTATGACAATTTTGAGAGGGGCCTGGAACCTAACTCCCTCACTTCCCATTGACTTACATTATAAACTGGGTTTCAATTTACAACAGTTTCGATTTACAACCATTCCTTCTGGAACCTAACCCCGGCGTAAACTGAGGGCTACCTGTATGTATGTATATATATATATATAAGGTAAAGACAGTTCACTGTGTGGTCTGCGCTCCTCCCGCAGCCCTGTGTATTGAGCGTAGCCCGGCACAATGGAGAGTGGGCGGGGGACACACCCCTGTTGGTATCCAATCAGAAAGGCTGCCACTTCAGGCGTGTCTGCCACACACGCCCCAAACAGAGATACAGTGCAGGATATACAGGGAGTGCAGAATTATTAGGCAAATTAGTATTTTGACCACATCATCCTCTTTATGCATGTTGTCTTACTCCAAGCTGTATAGGCTCGAAAGCCTACTACCAATTAAGCATATTAGGTGATGTGCATCTCTGTAATGAGAAGGGGTGTGGTCTAATGACATCAACACCCTATATCAGGTGTGCATAATTATTAGGCAACTTCCTTTCCTTTGGCAAAATGGGTTAAAAGAAGGACTTGACAGGCTCAGAAAAGTCAAAAATAGTGAGATATCTTGCAGAGGGATACAGCACTCTTAAAATTGAAAAGCTTCTGAAGCGTGATCATCGAACAATCAAGCGTTTCATTCAAAATAGTCAACAGGGTCGCAAGAAGCGTGTGGAAAAACCAAGGCGCAAAATAACTGCCCATGAACTGAGAAAAGTCAAGCGTGCAGCTGCCAAGATGCCACTTGCCACCAGTTTGGCCATATTTCAGAGCTGCAACATCACTGGAGTGCCCAAAAGCACAAGGTGTGCAATACTCAGAGACATCGCCAAGGTAAGAAAGGCTGAAAGACGACCACCACTGAACAAGACACACAAGCTGAAACGTCAAGACTGGGCCAAGAAATATCTCAAGACTGATTTTTCTAAGGTTTTATGGACTGATGAAATGAGAGTGAGTCTTGATGGGCCAGATGGATGGGCCCGTGGCTGGATTGGTAAAGGGCAGAGAGCTCCAGTCCGACTCAGGCGCCAGCAAGGTGGAGGTGGAGTACTGGTTTGGGCTGGTATCATCAAAGATGAGCTTGTTGGGCCTTTTCGTGTTGAGGATGGAGTCAAGCTCAACTCCCAGTCCTACTGCCAGTTTCTGGAAGACACCTTCTTCAAGCAGTGGTACAGGAAGAAGTCTGCATCCTTCAAGAAAAACATGATTTTCATGCAGGACAATGCTCCATCACACGCGTCCAAGTACTCCACAGCGTGGCTGGCAAGAAAGAGTATAAAAGAAGAAAATCTAATGACATGGCCTCCTTGTTCACCTGATCTGAACCCCATTGAGAACCTGTGGTCCATCATCAAATGTGAGATTTACAAGGAGGGAAAACAGTACACCTCTCTGAACAGTGTCTGGGAGGCTGTGGTTGCTGCTGCACGCAATGTTGATGGTGAACAGATCAAAACACTGACAGAATCCATGGATGGCAGGCTTTTGAGTGTCCTTGCAAAGAAAGGTGGCTATATTGGTCACTGATGTGTTTTTCTTTTGTTTTTGAATGTCAGAAATGTATATTTGTGAATGTTGAGATGTTATATTGGTTTCACTGTTAAAAATAAATAATTGAAATGGGTATATATTTGTTTTTTGTTAAGTTGCCTAATAATTATGCACAGTAATAGTCACCTGCACACACAGATATCCCCCTAAAATAGCTATAACTAAAAACAAACTAAAAACTACTTCCAAAACTATTCAGCTTTGATATTAATGAGTTTTTTTGGGTTCATTGAGAACATGGTTGTTGTTCAATAATAAAATTAATCCTCAAAAATACAACTTGCCTAATAATTCTGCACTCCCTGTAGAAATGGCGCTCTGGTAGAAAGGAAAAGTTGCTTAAAGAGTTCTAACAGCACAAATGAAAGATTCCAGGCAGCAAAAAAAAAGTAAAAACAAACTTTTATTCCAAATGTTAAAAAAAGGACAAAACCAGGATGTCCTATACATAGCCAGCAGTGACTCTAGCAATCAGGCAAGTGAGCAGATCCCCATGCAGACATGTTTCGTGCACCAGGTGCACTTGTTCACTGCTACGGCTACCTGTATGTGTATGTATATATATATATATATATATATATATATATATATATATATATATAAATAACGTCTTAAAGTCAGGAAATGTGGATTCAATTCAATGTAACAAAAATATCCGCACTCACTGAACTTACATGAAAAAACTTTATAGAACTGATGTTTCGGGGTACACTTTGCTACAATGTAAAGTAGTGAGTGTACAGCCTGTATAACAGAGTAAATGTGCTGTCCCCTCAAAATAACTCCACACACAACCATTAATGTCTAAACTGTTGGCAACAAAAGTGAGTACACCCCTAAGTGGAAATGTCCAAATTGGGCCCAAAGTGTCAATATTTTGTGTGGCCACCATTATTTTCCAGCACTGCCTTAACCCTCTTGGGCATGGAGCTCACCAGAGCTTCACAGGTTGCCACTGGAGTCCTCTTCCACTTTTCCATGATGACATCACAGAGCTGGTTGATGTTAGAGACCTTGCGCTCCCCCACCTTCCGTTTGAGGATGCCCCACAGATGCTCAATAGGGTTTAAGTCTGGAGACATGCTTGGCCAGTCCATCAGCTTTACCCTCAGCTTATTTAGCAAGGCAGTGGTCATCTTAGTGGTGTTTTTAGGGTCGTTATCATGTTGCTCTGCTTCAGTATGTCACAGTAAATGTTGGTATTCATGGTTCCCTCAATGAACTGTAGTTCCCCAGTGCCAGCAGCACTCATGCAGGCCCAGACCATGACACTTCCACAACCATGCTTGACTGTAGGAAAGACACGTGTACTTCTCACTTGGTTGCCACCACAAATGCCTAACACCATCTGAACCAAATAAGTTTATCTTGGTCTCATCGAACCACAGGACATGGTTGCAGTAATCCATGTCCTTAGTTTGCTTGTCTTCAGCAAACTGTTTGCAGGCTTTCTTGTGCATCATCTTTAGGCATCATCTTTAGAATAGGCTTTCTCCTGGGACGACAGCCATGCAGACCAATTTGATGCAGTGTGCGGCGTATGGTCTGAGCACTGACAGGCTGACCATGAGTTATTTGCCATGAGGTGCCATGTTGATCTTCCAGTGACCAGTATGAGAGAGTGTGAGAGCGATAACATCAAATTTAACACACCTGCTCCCCATTCACACCTCAGACCATGTAACACTAACGAATCACATAACACTGGGGAGGGAAAATGGCTAATTGGGCCCAATTTGGACATTTCCAGTTAGGGGTGTACTCACTTTTGTTGCCAACGTTTTAGACATTAATGGGTGTTTGGTAAGTTATTTTGAGGGGACAGCAAATTTACACTGTTATACAGGCTGTACACTCACTACTTTACATTGTAGCAAAGTTTCATTTCTTCAGTGTTGTCGCATGAAAAGATATAATAAAATATTTACAAAAATGTGAGGGGTGTACTCACTTTTGTGAGATACTGTATATATATATATATATATATATATATATATATATATATACATATATATATATATATATATATATATATATATATATATTGTACTTTTGCTCTCACACTAACTTTTTACTTTTAACTTTTAATACATGCGTTAAGCCAGCCGCGATAAATTTATACTTTCAGTGCAGTTAGCACAAGAGCGAAAGAGTCATTTAGCGCACCACTTGTAATCTAGCCCTTAATATGTAAATGTATTTATTTTTTGGACATCGTATAATCATTTTATGACACTGTGCCAATACATTTGTTCAAGTTATTCCACAATCAAAGCTTGATTTCTGTTCTATGTATTACGTGAAACCAGCACCCGGCAAAATTATTTTTAGGTATAAAACACATAGAGAAATCAATATACTTGACAATACAAAGTGCTTACAATCTCAAGGTTGTTGCATGCGACAAAAAGTGTAGATCTAAGAGTTGTTTGCTTGAGACTGTAGGATAGCTGTAATTACAGCAACAAGGAAAATAGGCAAGTTTAAGTTTATTTTGGTGACGTGTAATAATGAGAAGAAGGTGATAATTTTCTATGAACAGGTGAGTTTTCAAAGCGCTATTGAATCCTTGAAAATGAGAAGATAGTCAGCCATTGGTCATTCCAGTAGGTGAAGCATGAAAGGTGCTTTGGAGATGTGAGAGGGATGTGATGGAGAGGGATAACCATAGTTAATTTAGGGTATTTAATGCTCCCGTGCTAAATCCACTAGTAGTAAGGTTTTTGGACGCGTTGGGTAGCGCTCATATTACAAGTTGAAAGTAAACTGTTTTCCCTTGTACCTTAACTCGATGCATGCAAAAAGCTGATATGAAAATATGAATATTTCACATTCCAATGTTCTTCACATTGCTGAATATGTTCTATTTATTCATAAATACATATTTCTATATATATCTGATGGTTAGTGATGTCGCGAACATAAAAATTTGGGTTCGCGAACGTCGAACGCGAACTTCCGCAACTGTTTGCACAAGTCCATTTGCACAACCGCAAACTCCCCATTTGCACAAGATTGGATACCAAGCTAGGCATGTCCCGTTCCTTGTCCTCACTGATGTCATTGAAGGTCTCTTCCTCCACCCAGCCACGTACAACACCAAGGGTCCCCGAAAGGTGACAACAAGCCCCCTGGGACGCCTGCTGTGTTTGGTCTTCCACCTCCTCAAAGCCACTTTCCTCCTCTGACTCCTCTTCTTCAGACTCCTCTCTCTGCGTTGCCTCTGCGTTATTATAAGGTGTGTTAAGTAGTACTATTCCTATCAGTTTAATCCCTGTTACGTCCCCTATCAGGGGACATGTATATGGCATTGATTTTAGGAACCGGGAGATGGAAAAAGATGCTTGGTCGGTCCTCCTACTTCAAATTTGGGGCACTGTGCGTGCAATCTAATGTGCCACCAGATAGGAGTGGTGTGTTAAGTAGTACTATTCTTATCAGTTTAATCCCTGTTACGTCCCCTATCAGGGGACGTGTATATGGCATCGATTTTAGGAACCGGGAGATGGAAAAAGATGCTTGGTCGGTCCTCCTACTTCAAATTTGGGGCACTGCGCGTGCAATCTAATGTGCCACCAGATATGAGTGGTGTGTTAAGTAGTTCTATTCTTATCAGTTTAATCCTTGTTACGTCCCCTATCAGGGGACGTGTATATGGCATCGATTTTAGGAACCGGGAGATGGAAAAAGATGCTTGTTCGGTCCTCCTACTTCAAATTTGCGGCACTGCGCGTGCAATCTAATGTGCCACCAGATAGGAGTGGTGTGTTAAGTAGTACTATTCCTATCAGTTTAATCCCTGTTATGTGCCTTTTTTTTTTGTTTGGTTTTTGAAGCCACAGTGCAGCACCAGAGGCCAGAAATATTAGGCATGTACACATGCCTGAAAAATTAGGTATTATTGCAGCTGCTGCTGTAGCAGCGGCCATAAAAATTGATCTTTGTTTCCCAGGCAGAAAGTGCCCTAAAACATTGCGGCTTGAACCCTAGTTGGTGGCGGATAAGTCACGCAAGTCATCCGGCATTCAGAGATAAAATACAGCAGCATGTGGACGATTTTTAGCCCAAGGCAGCTCATCTCATCAGGCCTTTTTTAGTCGAATGTATCGCCCACTGTCAGTCCCTTCGGGATCCATCCCTCATTCATCTTAATAAAGGTGAGGTAATCTAGACTTTTTTGACCTAGGCGACTTCTATTCTCAGTGACAATACCTCCTGCTGCACTGAAGGTCCTTTCTGACAGGACACTTGAAGCGGGGCAGGCCAGAAGTTCTATCGCAAATTGGGATAGCTCAGGCCACAGTTCAAGCCTGCACACCCAGTAGTCAAGGGGTTCATCGCTCCTCAGAGTGTCGATATCTGCAGTTAAGGCGATGTAGTCTGCTACCTGTCGGTCGAGTCATTCTCTGAGGGTGGACCCCGGAGGGCTGTGGCGATGTGTAGGACTTAAAAAGCTCTGCATGTCCTCCATCAACAACACGTCTGTAAAGCGTCCTGTCCTTGCGGGCGTGGTCGTGGGAGGAGGAGGATTACTTTCACCTCTTCCCCTGTTAGATTCCCGTTGTGCTGTGACATCACCCTTATACGCTGTGTAAAGCATACTTTTTAATTTATTTTGGAACTGCTGCATCCTTTCCGACTTGCGGTAATTCAGTAACATTTCAGGCACTTTATGCTTATACCGGGGGTCTAGTAGCGAGGACACCCAGTACAGGTCGTTCTCCTTCAGCTTTTTTATTTGAGGGTCCCTCAACAGGCACGACAGTATGAAAGACCCCATTTGCACAAGGTTGGATGCCGAGCTACTCATGTCCCGTTCCTTGTCCTCAGTGATCTCACTGAAGGTATCTTCTTCCCCCCAGCCACGTACAACACCACGGGTACCAGATAGGTGACAACGAGCACCCTGGGATGCCTGTTGTGGTTGTTCTTCTTCCTCCTCCTTAAAGCCACATTCCTCCTCTGACTCCTCTTCCTCACTATCCTCTTCCAGCGTTGCCGCAGGTCCAGCAAGCGATGCTGATAAGGCTGTTTCTGGTGGTGATGGTGACCACAACTCTTCCTCTTCACGCTCATCTATGGCCTGATCCAGCACTCTTCGCAGGGCACGCTCCAGGAAGAAAACAAATGGTATGATGTCACTGATGGTGCCTTCGGTGCGACTGACTAGGTTTGTCACCTCCTCAAAAGGACGCATAAGCCTACGGACATTGCGCATGAGCGTCCAGTAACGTGGCAAAAAAATTCCCAGCTCCGCAGAGGCTGTCCTAGCACCCCGGTCATACAAATAGTCATTAACAGCTTTTTCTTGTTGAAGCAGGCGGTCGAACATTAGGAGTGTTGAATTCCAACGTGTCGGGCTGTCGCAAATGAAGCGCCTCACTGGCATGTTGTTTCGCCGCTGGATATCTGAAAAGTGCGCCATGGCCGTGTAGGAACGCCTGAAATTACCACACACCTTCCTGGCCTGCTTCAGGACGTCCTGTAAGCCTGGGTACTTATGCAAAAAGCGTTGTACGATCAGATTACACACATGTGCCATGCACGGCACATGTGTCAACTTGCCCAAATTCAATGCCGCCACCAAATTTCTTCCATTGTCACTAACCACTTTGCCGATCTCCAGTTGGTGCGGAGTCAGCCACTGATCCACCTGTGCATTCAGGGCGGACAGGAGTGCTGGTCCGGTGTGACTCTCTGCTTTCAGGCAAGTCAACCCCAAGACGGCGTGACACTGCCGTATCCGGGATGTGGAATAGTACCTGGGGAGCTGGGGGGGTGCTGTTGATGTGGAGCAAGATGCAGCAGCAGAAGAGGACTCAGCCGAGGAGGTTATGGAAGAGGATGGAGTAGGAGGAGTAGAGGAGGTCGCAGCAGGCCTGCCTGCAAGTCGTGGCGGTGTCACCAACTCCTCTGCAGAGCCACGCATTCCATGCTTGGCAGCCGTCAGCAGGTTTACCCAATGCGCAGTATAGGTGATATACCTGCCCTGACCATGCTTTGCAGACCAGGTATCAGTGGTCAGATGGACCCTTGCCCCAACACTGTGTGCCAGACATGCCATTACTTCCTTTTGCACAATCGAGTACAGGTTGGGGATTGCCTTTTGTGCAAAGAAATTTCGTCCGGGTACCTTCCACTGCGGTGTCCCAATAGCTACAAATTTTTTGAACGCCTCAGACTCCACCAGCTTGTATGGTAAAAGCTGGCGGGCTAAGAGTTCAGTCAAGCCAGCTGTCAGATGCCGGGCAAGGGGGTGACTTTGTGACATTGGCTTCTTACGCTCAAACATGTCCTTGACAAACACCTGACTGTGGGCAGATGAGCAGGAACTGCTCAAGGCGAGACACGGAGTGGCGGATGGTTGAGAGGGGGCAAGGAGGACAGCAGTGGTTGATGTGGCTGAAGATGCTGGACCAGGAAGTGGATGGCGGCTTTGAGTTTGTGTGCTGCTTGTACTCATGTGTTGATCCCATAGGCGTTTGTGATGTGCGATCATGTGCCTTCGCAAAGCAGTTGTACCTAGGTGGGTGTTGGACTTCCCAACACTCAGTTTCTTTTGGCACAGGTTGCAAATGGCATTGCTGTTGTCAGAGGCAGAGACACAAAAAAATGCCACACTGCTGAGCTCTGCAATGACGGCATTCTGGTGGTGGCAACAGCATGCGTTGATTGGCGTGCTGTCTGGCTGA
Organism: Bombina bombina; assembly: GCF_027579735.1. Lineage (NCBI taxonomy): Eukaryota > Metazoa > Chordata > Amphibia > Anura > Bombinatoridae > Bombina > Bombina bombina. Next base: position 564,009,766 of record NC_069504.1, read on the forward strand.
CCCCGGGTGCCGATGCATGCTGTCTGACTGTGCCACTAGCTCCTTGCGACGACCTCCCCCTCCTTCCAACTCGTCTCCTCCTCCTCTCTGTCTCCCCATCTGAACTTTCCCCCTCTTCTTCTTCTCTTCTAGCGGGCACCCACTTGACATCCACGGACGCATCGTCATCATCAACCGCTTCACTTGTATCTGACAAGTCAACAAAGGAAGCAGCAGCGGGTACAACATCATCATCATCACACCGTACGTCCATGTGTGTAATGCTGCCTGACTGAGACATATCCCTGTTATCTACATCCTCTGGCAATAATGGTTGCGCATCACTATCACTCATTTCTTCCAACTGATGTGTAAATAACTCCTCTGACAGATCAAGTGAAGCGGCTGTGGTGCTAGTGTTGGTGGTGGCGGCAGGCGGGCAAGTGGTAACTTGAGAGGTGCCCGAAGCTAAGCTGGAGGAGATTGGGTGTCCTGTGCTAGCCAGTCAACTATGTCCTCAGAGTCAGAAATGTTCGAGTTCGGGGTACGTGGCCTCTGAACCCTGGGCATTATTCTAGGGCCAAAGGGAATCACAGCACCATGAACACGACGGCCCCTGTGGGGTGGCCTGCCTCTGCCTGTCATTTTTTTTCGATTAGTGGTACTATGCGTGCAAGCTACTGTGACAACAGATATGAGTAGCACTGTGCACTGGCAGAAGTTGGCAGAGTAGACGCTGTAGGCCTGACACACACGCTTACAGACAACTAACTGCTATTCAATCTATTACAGTCAAAATTGTATTTTTTTTTTAATCCCTTAATGACCGGACCATTTTTCAATTTTCTTACCCTTAATGACAATGGCTATTTTTACATTTCTGCAGTGTTTGTGTTTAGCTGTAATTTTCCTCTTACTCATTTACTTTACCCACACATATTATATACCGTTTTTCTCGCCATTAAATAGACTTTCTAAAGATACCATTATTTTCATCATATCTTATAATTTACTATAAAAAAATGTAAAATATGAGGAAAAAATTGAAAAAAACACACTTTTTCTAACTTTGACCCCCAAAATCTGTTACACATCTACAACCACCAAAAAACACCCATGCTAAATAGTTTCTAAATTTTGTCCTGAGTTTAGAAATACCCAATGTTTACATGTTCTTTGCTTTTTTTGCAAGTTATAGGGAAATAAATACAAGTAGCACTTTGCTATTTCCAAACCACTTTTTTTCAAAATTAGCGCTAGTTACATTGGAACACTGATATCTTTCAGGAATCCCTGAATATCCCTTGACATGTATATATTTATATTTAGAAGACATCCCAAAGTATTGATCTAGGCCCATTTTGGTATATTTCATGCCACCATTTCACCGCCAAATACGATCAAATAAAAAAAAAAACCTTAAATTTTTCAAAATTTTAGGTTTCTCACTGAAATTAATTACAAACAGCTTGTGCAATTATGGCACAAATGGTTGTAAATGCTTCTCTGGGATTCCCTTTGTTCAGAAATAGCAGACATATATGGCTTTGGCGTTGCTTTTTGGTAATAATAAGGCCGTTAAATACTGCTGCGCACCACACTTGTAATATGCCCAGCAGTTAAGGGGTTAATTAGGTAGCTTGTAGGGTTAATTTTTAGCTTTAGCGTAGAGATCAGCCTCCCACCTGACACATCCCACCCCCTGATCCCCCCCTGACCCCCCTCAAACAGCTCTCTTCCCTCCCCCACCTCACAATTGTCACCGCCATCTTAAGTACTGGCAGAAAGTCTGCCAGTACTGAAATAAAAATAATTTATTATTATTTTTTTAATTTTTTCATACAGTCTGCAGTGATGGATCCCCCCTTACCCCACAACCTCCCTGATCCCCCCCAATAAATCTCTCTAAACCTCCCCCTCTACCTATTTGCCGCCATCTTGGGTACTGGCAGCTGTCTGCCAGTACCCAATTTGCCCCCCAAAATAGTTTTTTTTTTAACTTTTTTATATGAAATACTTGTTTTCTGTAGTGTAGCTGGCCCCCCTAAATGATCTACATCCCTCCCCCTCCCAGATCCCTTACTAAAGAACTAAGATCCCCCTGCTTCCACATCGGTCTTTTGTTTTTACTTCATTTTCGGGCATAATTTGCATGCGCGCGCACCCGCCCCACCCGCCCCCCCCGGCCGCAAACGGATCTCCGGTCATAACCACCAACAAAGTGAGATCGCTTTGGAAAAAAATGGAGGATCATATAGATAAAAGCTACTCCGACCAACCAACGAAATTGTTAGTATCAGTGGCCGATGCAGAGAGGTATGTAAAATAGGGGATTGCAGTGATGCCTCAATATTGAGGCATCACTACAATCCCTTGGAAGCAGCTGAAAGCAATCATGATCGCTTCCAGCACTTCAGACAACAGAGGACGTACCAGGTACGTCAATTGTCATTAAGGGACTTTTTTCCTATGACGTACCTGGTACGTCCTCTGTCATTAAGGGGTTAAATGTACACTACTGTTACACCAGATATGAGTTGCACTGGTGTGACACTCTGCCCTGGCAGGCACTGAAACGCACACGTGTGAAGGAAACTGACTGCTATTATTTAACACAGTCAAAAAAGTGTTGTTTTTTTTAAATCTACACTACTGTTACACCAGATATGAGTTGCACTGGGGTGACACTGTGCCCTGGCAGGCAGGCACTTAAACGCACACGTGTGAAGGAAACTGACTGCTATTATTTAACACAGTCAAAAAAGTGTTGTTTTTTTTAAATCTCCACTACTGTTACACCAGATATGAGTTGCACTGGGGTGACACTGTGCCCTGGCAGGCAGGCACTTAAACGCACACGTGTGAAGGAAACTGACTGCTATTATTTAACACAGTCAAAAAAGTGTCATTTTTTTTTAAATCTACACTACTGTTACACCACATATGAGTGGTGGCACTGGGCAAGTGGGCACAGTATAGCTGTGAGCCTGGCACACACGCTGGCAGGCAGGCAACTGCAATTAGATTACATAGGACTGTAGTGGACACTGAATACACTAGCCTAGCTATAGATTTCCCTACTAAATCAGCAGCAGCTACACTGTCCTTCCTCTCACTAACAATGCAGCTTCCGAATGAATCTAAAATGGATGCTGTCCGGGAGTTAGGAGGGTCTGGGAGGGAGTGTCTGCTGCTGATTGGCTGGAATGTGCCTGCTGACTGTGAGGTACAGGGTCAAAGTATTACTCAATGATGACGAATAGGGGGCGGATCGAACATGGCATATATTCGCCCGCTGCGGCGAACGCGAACATGCTATGTTTGCCGGGAACTATTCGCCGGCGAACAATTTGCGACATCACTACTGATGGTATGTTGGTGGAATATCTCTCTCTCTCTCTCTCTCTCTCTCTATGTATATATATATATATATATATATATATTTATATAGATAAAAAATTGAAATGCCCTGATGAACCCCTGGGACACATGCTCTGGAGGGGGGTGAAACGTGCGTTGGCACTATGTGTATTACACCTTAAGATAAGCTAAATACTGTCTGAGGTTTGTTTGTGGTGACACATTAAAGCGGAAATCTCAACCCAGCATTAAATAAGCCTATACTGCAGTCCTTGATAAAGATCCTAATGACCAGATCAAGCCTGGGAGCTGTGCATATGCGCTGAAACGATAGCGCTTGGATGCTGTATCTGTGACTTTAGGAATCGACTCTTGGAGTCTGAGGACAGCCAATAACAAACAGGTGCTTTATTTCCTAAGTACTCTCACTTGTTAATATGAGAGCCTGATATCGACCGTGAATGTCCTGACAAGGAGTTACAGAGTTGCGGTTGGTCTACTCTCTCTTGGTTTTTTCCTGGACCAATGGATACAGTTTCAAGTACTAGGAACCAATTGGAGCTGCAGTGACGACCTAACCACCCCCACTGGGGATTACGTCACACGCAGAGGAATTACGGACCGGCAAAAGAAAGGGAAAAAAAGCACCATCGCAACTTTACTCTGGAAGATAAGTACTGTCTTTATATTATACAAATTGTGGATCGGTTTTTTGACCTAGTGTGCAGCAGATTCTGTTGCGGTCGACTATCTACCGACACATGCTATGTATTATCAGTATATGGCTTTCATACTTACATCTAACAGTGGAAAATGGACTGATAAGTCTCTTGTTCATTTTGTATATAGTATGCTATATATATGTCTTACATCTAGGATAAGTTAGTAGTGTCTTGTATTTAGACAATTTGTGCATGATTTTCACATATATTATCCTATAGTTTTACATTGTTCTAGTCTGCATACGTATGCATAGGGTTTGAGATTTTCAGATAGCTTTATGTATTGCCCTTGTTTTGTTTGTGCATTTTAAATTGTAAGAGTTTCCTCTAACTACTGTAGCCCGGAGGAACTGATCAAACACTGAATGTGAAGTGGAACATTTAAATAAAGAAATTGGATTTTTTCAAAATAATTTTTCGTGTGCTTCTTTATCCCTTGCTTTTTTGGGACATTTACAAATGCCCCAATACATGTCTATCTTTTTTGTCATTTAAAAATATTTATATAGATGATTATATATAGATATATGTATATATATATATATATATATATATATATATATATATACGTTGATTGGAGTAGCCGTGTTAGTCCAGAGATTTAGATATCAAAATAACAAGAGTATTGCATTGAGCAATGATACTTTTTTTATTGGACTAACTATACATTTATAAGTTGACAAGCTTTTGGAAGAGTTCCTTCCTTTATCAAGTCCAAAGCAATACTGACCAGTCTGTAAATTCCATTGAATTGGTCAGTATTGCTTTAGACTTGATAAAGGAAGAAACTCTTCTGAAAGCTTGTCAACTTATAAATGCATAGTTAGTCCAATAAAAAAAGTATCATTGCTCAATGCAATACTCTTGTTATTTTGATATCTATCTATATATATATACAGGTGGCCCTCGGTTTACGACGGTTCAATTTGCGCCGTTTCAGAATAACGCCCTTTTTTTTGCTATTGAAAAGCATTGACTGCTATTGAAAGCATTAGCACATGCATACATTAAAATAGCCAGTAGGTGGAGCTGTCCGCTTGTGTTGCAGCAAACACATGAAAAGAAAAGCAAGCCAGACGTGATCAATGGATCAGCTTTCAAAGGAACAAGATCTAGCAGCCACTTCCCTTAGATGCAGACTCAATGCAGAGAACGGTTTGCAGAAAAATGCAAGTAAAAACGTTTTTGTTCATTAAACTTAGATTGATGATGATACAGTCTGTGTTTGTGTGATAATTTTATTAGGTGCTGTTTAGCAAATGTTTTTGTTTATTAAACTTAGTTTGATGATAATACAATCTATTTTATTAGGTTTATAATGCTGTTTCGCATTTAAAGTCTTCATTTCAAAGCTTTAAATATATATATATATATATATATATATATATGTATATAGGCATATCTGTTTAAAAATACATAGAAGACGTTCTGCTATGTTCAGAACATTGGAATGTGAAATATTTGCAGTAAATACACAGCATAACACTATTAAATATAAATATTGCATAAATATGCTTTTACATGTTTTCATCTACTGCACTTCTATGTATATTAATATTTGTATACATATGTTTTTATGTGTTTATATGTGTATATATGTCTGAAAATACATAAATACACCTATAATATAAGTACATAAATACATATGTACTCACATATAAACACACACATATATTTATATTTATATATATATATACAGTATATATATATATATATATATATATATATATATATACATACATATTTAGTTATTAGATATTTAGTTAAATCCTTTGCATGCCTTTTTTTTCTAACACCTGAGACCTTATATTTTTGAGTAATTATAACTTTTGTACAACTTTTTTGTAATAATTTTTATTAGATAGTGTTTTAATGTATTAGATTTAATTAGATTTTAATATATTTTTGATATGTTTTGTAACACTTTATTGTTTTGCAAAACAGTTAACCAGAGTCCTGAGGATGCGATAATTATTCTAGCGTAAATCATGATTGCGCAAACGCGTTTGTGTTCACTTTCAACCTTTAATATGAGCTGTAAACCCAACACGCGCAAACAGCCATGATAAACCCCTTTTTGTTCCTGTGTAATCTTGAAGTCTGGCCCTAAGTTTTTTGTCTCCAGTGTAGAATAGAGGTTGCTATGTGGAAGTGTGTTACAGGGTTTGTAAAATAACAACTTACTAATATTTATAAAAATGGATTTAATGTTGGGACTTTATCTGTCCTTGCGTAGGCAATTACTACTTTATTTTTAATATTTTTATTGAGGTAAAATTTGGCATACAAACAAGATATGTAAAACATTTCACAAGTGCCATCACAATAACACAGTAAAAGATTCATCATACAGTTGAAAGACTATAAGCGTCATCAGTAATATCCACTAACAAAACAACAAGGTAACTAATGTTGAAAAAGTTTTTCAGAGGCACAATACAGTCATGCCCATAATAGTTTAAGCCTCCCCTCTTGTTTAAAAGGGCCACTCTTGGACCCCTGGCTAAGTGAGAGTTTTACGATCATGGGAGGCTACCTGTTAAATAGGAGATCACTCATGGATCTTGTTTTGTTTACCTCAGATTTTTTAAGATTATTATTCTATATTAACACACTGTTAGGGATTATATCAAAAGAAAAACATGCAAATAGAACCAGGATTAATCCCTTCTAACTGTCATTAAAGACAATATATCCATGGGAAAATGAGTGCTATAATAATGTGCTAAGAGATATATTCATAAAGAAGGTAGTGAAGATGTGGTACAAGTAAAAGAGAGACCGTGCGGCTAACTCTCCTAAACAAGGAGATATATTATGCAGGGGGGGGGGGGGGAGGAGGTGGCAACCTGGGTATAGTGAGTCTAGTAAATTAGGCTGCGTTCTTATAATATAGAGTAAACATGCCTCAGGTTGGCTCAGCATCCTAGCTATATGAAAAGAAGCATATATCGGTTAACAATAAATGCTTAACAAAGAACCAGTGCGTATTGGGACAATGCCATATCCAAAATATCAGGGGAAAAAGGTCTAACTGTATGGGTCTGACACACCTTATAAAGCTTAGCTCTGGGACTATGATGAGGGAGACTGTATAGGCTGCAGGACCAGCCTGCGTGAATACTATGTTAAGTACATAGTTACCCATAGTGATATGTGACTTTACTAATGAGCAATAATCTAGGACTATCATGGAAGGGCATATGTGTACATCTATTACATTGAATAGATATGTCATAAACGACACAGTCAATTTTTATCTCTAGAATTCAAAGGTATATTTGCTCAAACCTAGGGGTTATTTATGGGAATGATAGAAATCTATAAGTGGATAACAGCTATAGGTATGTAACTACTTAGCATAGCCCTAGAGAGCATAATCATATTAGAAACCTATATATGGGATTACAGTTCTCTTTGCGATTAACCCTTCACATAATAATTGGTGAGTAATAACAGACTCGCATTGATTATCTTAGATATAAGTCCATATACACAGTTGAGCCATATATTGCAACAGAGCTAGATAGAGTAATTGTTATAAACTTGAAGGATACCCATTTAGTTCCAGCAACCTAAGAATTACATAGTATATGCATAGCCTACAGTTGGCCTAGAGAGTTAGAAATTTAGAGAACACTAGTGTGAAACGTAAACAAATATATACACTGGGAACATTAGAGTGAGAATATAACATTGTAAACAGATATACAACCAATAAATTACGGAGGTCAATTTGAAACACAGAACAGGGTGGTAACAGTGAGCTCTTTGAAGTAATGTACATGGATGTGGCATAGATTATATCAGGGGCGTACAGAAGGTAACGCTCCCCATGTAAAAAGACCAGGCAGCACCCATTTTACAAATGCCTGCCCTAAACATTGCAACCTAGTTGAGACTATGATTTGATGGGGAAAAACTATCAGGGAGAGCTGTATATGGAAAGCTGCGTGTGCATGAACATAAGCAGAATGAACAAATAACCATGTACACTGCAACAGTGTGTCCTAAAAGACAGAGCTCACTTCCATTTTACTAACGGAGCAATAGCTTATTCCCATTGCTAAGTTTGAGTTTGCTCAAATATTGCAGAACAGTTTCCCTGGTGTAGGTTAGATGATAGCATTTAGATAGTCCAGGTCTCCACCGGGATTGTACAAAATGTTATATGAGGCTGCAGTGGAGCTGACAAGGTAATCGCTGAGGCAAACAGAGAGCCTATAAATTCCTTGCTGCCGTATCGGGATATGCACTACGCAGCTCTAGGGTCCTGCGGCAGTTCTCTGATATCTTGGCCCTAGTTAGTCGGAGTGCTGTAATGAGCTGTTGTAATCCAGGGTCCCAATGTCTTAGCAGGGAGTGAGTTGCGCAAAGTATTACGCCATCTGAACATGGAGTCGGTAAGTGTTGTCCTGAGGCCTGGAGGGAAGCGTGCGGAGTAACTAGAGTAACTAGAGCTGCCGTTAGTGTTGCGCTGTGTAGTTTCAGGGACCCACTGCCATGTTCGTGCGCCAAAACTAGTGCAAGAGCTTCAGGAGGGATTGCGCTAATTTTAGGGAGGACATCCATAGCTGCGGTAATACTAACTGTCCTTCTAGCCATCAGATATACAAGATGGTCTGGCTCTTTCGTTGTGCCATCGTTCTGATCCACTGTAGCTGTGTTGCATACAGGGGGAAAACGCTGGGGCCCCACAGCACCACCCCCATCTCGGTCTCTTAAGATGGGCTTAGTGAGGTCAGGCTGCCGGAACTGACAGCCGCCATTACTGTCAGGAGTGGCGTACAGCCTGTCAGCCAAACTAGTATGATGTTTTTCTAGTAGGTACCTCAGCTCCTCCAGAAAGTAAGACGGAGTCTTCATGATGTAGGCTGGATCGGAAACCTTGAAGTATAGTAGGTTTTCAACTGCCTGGGAGTGAAGTAAACGGCTAGAGGTCTGCTAATAAAGATGGCGATTCTCTCACGCAGCTCTATAGTATAAGGCAATGATGGCAGATTGGTGCAGTCTCTCCGGATCCCTAAAGGTTTACAAGAATACACTACTGGTTCTTAGGTCTATCCACACATGTTCTGGTTTCAAAAATGTTGCAATAAAGTGTGAAGGGACCCCTAAATTAGGATCTTGGGCCCGGGAGCTGCACCAAGACACGTCTTGTCGGCTCTGCAGTTGGCTCCGCCCCCCGGCAATTACTACTTTAAACAATGTGGAGAACAGGGATTCCAAAGACCTTTATGCTGGTCCTGTTCAATTGTCCACTTTGGGAGTTGATGTATAGGGTGTATTCTGCAATGGGAGAGAGATAATTTTCATTCTAGAAAGCTTAAATCTTTACAGTCAAGATCAAAATGGGGTATACATTCAAACATTTCAAATTAACTGTATTGACTTTAAAGGGACAATGTACCATTTTTTTTTCTATCAATTTACCATACAGATAGAGCATAACATTTTAAACAAATTTCCAGTTTTCTTCTATTATCAAAATTTGCTTTATTCTATTGGTATAATTTGTTTAAGGAGCAGCAATGCACTAATGGGAGCTAGCTGAACACATCTGATGAGGCATATGCAACCACCAATCGTCAGCTAGCTCACAATAGTGCATAATTGCCTCTGTGACTGCCTAGCAAAAGATAGAAAGACAAAAAAGCAAATTAGGTAATAAAAGTACATTAGGAAACTGTTTAAAACTGTATGCTCTATCTGAATCATGAAACAAAAGTTTTGGGTTTCATGTTAAATGAACTTTGATTGGTGCTAAATGTCCCATTATCTGATCAGTTTAATCATTCACTATTGACAAGAGTTGTTCCAGATGATTGGAGAATAGCAAATGTATTACGTCTTCATAAAGTAGGAAGTAGGGAATCTGGTAACTACAAGCCAATCAGTCTAACTTCCTTAGGGCTAGATTACAGTGGAGCGCAAAATATAACTTTTGCAAGGGCGATATTTGCGCTCAACTTAGTAATACCAGCACACACAAATGTGCGTTGGTATTAGCGCTGCGGAATCTGTTGGAGCTCTACAAATAACCAATAATAATAATATTAAAAGTTAGCAGCGAATGTTACCTCGAGTTTACATTTCATGGAAGCTTTGCATTCACAAGAGCACACTTCCAGAGACTCCAATGAGAGCCGCATTCTCATGCTGTGAGACACAGCAAGAGAACCTAGTGCAGCGAAGGGGGTAAGTCTTGCAAAGATGTTAAATGTTAAAATGTATATGTATATGAATATATATATATATGTTTATGTATTTATATGTGTGTATGCACATTTTAACACTTAAATATGTATGTATATTTACAGGGTGCACAGAGTCCCGATAGACTGCAATGTAAAAGGCACTTTTCAGTGACTTTTTTTTCTAACACCCCACACCCGCCAAATTTAACCTCTAAAAACTGCTTTGTGCAGTTTTTTTAATTAAAAAAAAAGCTACATTTTTTCAAAATAAAAAACTAAAATATATTTTATTTTGGGTCCAATTGGAGCACTTTTGGAAAATTAACCAGAGATCTAGTATTTGCTCATTTACGGGTACGCAATAAATGAGAGCTCCACTTGTAATCCAGCACTTAGTAGGGAAATTATTGGAATTTCTCTTAAAATAATAAAGTATGACTTACATAAAGACCAACAAGGACCAAAATCCGCATGGTTTTACTTAAAATCATATCAGCCTAATATAATTGACTTATTTGATTATGTAGCTAAAGCATAAGACCATGGTGGGGCAGTTGATGTAGCATTTCTAGGTTGCAGCGAAGCATTTGACAATGTCCTACACAATAAACTAATTTATAAACTTTATTTCCTTGGTCTAGACACATAAATTGTGAACTGGGTAGAATACTGATTTAAGAATAGACAACCGAGTGTCTAAATCAAGTGCATTTAGCAGAGGGGTCAGTTACTAGTAGTGTTCCTCAGGGGTCGGTCCTATGGCCTGTTTTGTTTAACATATATATCAGTGATATCAGCAAGGGGCTAAAGGAGAAAGCATCTCTGTTTGCAGATGATTCAAGAATTCATAATAGTGTTGATGTTTCAGAGGTGGGGTGGATAATATAAGAAGTGATATCAAACATTTGAGGATTGGACAAATGATTGGGATCTAAAGTTTAGTATTGCAAAGTGCATAATTATTCATTTAGGAAAGAAGAATCAAAATGTTAATTACACTTTAACTCAACTTTACTGTACTAAACAATGTAGTATTGCAGCAAGTGAGGCTAGAAGAATGCTTGGATGTATTGGTAGAGGTATTTGCAGCAGAAATATAAAACTTACCAGAAAAGGACCAATTACCTTAATATGTATAGAGGAGAGAAGGGAAAGAGGTGATATTATAGTAACTTTCAAGTAAATTACGGGCCTTAGTTAAGCTAAGGTTATAAGTATTTTTCATTAAAAAATTCAAGAACAAGAGGTCATGATCTTAAGCTGAAGGGCAGTAAGTTGACCATAAAATGCTTTTTACAAACTTGCATTTTAGTCAATTAGTGCAGGTTACTGTATAACCATAATCCTTCTCCATGGGAGTGAGCATAATGTTATCTGTGTGGCACTCATGAACTTGCACTGTCTGGCCATAAAAAGCTAATAAAAAGCACTGAAGAGGTGCCCTGCAGGGCTAAGAAACATGCAGATAAGTGATGTTGCGAACCTAAAAATTTGGGTTCGCAAACGTCGAACTTAAACTTCCGCAAAAGTTTGCGAACGGGCGAACCCACATAGACTTCAATAGGCAGACGAATTTTAAAACCCACAGGGACTCTTTCTGGCCACAATAGTGATGGAAAAGTTGTTTCAAGGGGACTAACACCTGGACTGTGGCATGCCAGAGGGGGATCCATGGCAAAACTCCCATGGAAAATTACATAGTTGATGCAGAGTCTGGTTTTAATCCATAAAGGGCATAAATCACCTAACATTCCTAAATTGTTTGGAATAACGTGCTTTAAAACATCAGGTATGATGTTGTATCGATCAGGTGTGTAAGGGTTACGCCCGCTTCACAGTTCGCAGTGTAGGTGATATACCTGCCCTGACCATGCTTTCCAGACCAGGTATCAGTGGTCAGATGGACCCTTGCCCCAACACTGTGTGCCAGACATGCCATTAAAGCAGACTTATATGGCTTTGGCGTTGCTTTTTGGTAATTAGAAGGCTTCTAAATGGGTTAATTAGGGAGCATGTAGGCAGCTTGTAGTGTTAATTTTAGCTTAAGTGTAGTGTAGTAGACAACCCAAAGTATTGATCTAGGCCCATTTTGGTATATTTCATGCCACCATTTCACCGCCAAATGCAATCAAATAAAAAAAAATTGTTCACTTTTTCACAAACTTTAGGTTTCTCACAGAAATTATTTAAAAACAACTTATGCAATTATGGCATAAATGGTTGTAAATGCTTCCCTGGGATCCCCTTTGTTCAGAAATAGCAGACTTATATGGCTTTGGCGTTGCGTTTTGGTAATTAGAAGGCTGCTAAATGCCACTGCGCACCACACGTGTTTTATGCCCAGCAGTGAAGGGGTTAATTAGGGAGCATGTAGGCAGCTTGTAGAGTTAATTTTAGCTTAAGTGTAGTGTAGTAGACAACCCAAAGTATTGATCTAGGCCCATTTTGGTATATTTAATGCCACCATTTCACCGCCAAATGCGATCAAATTTAAAAAAAACTTAAATTTTTTCACAATTTTAGGTTTCTCACTGAAATTATTTACAAACAGCTTGTGCAATTATGGCACAAATGGTTGTAAATGCTTCTCTGGGATCCCCTTTGTTCAGAAATAGCAGACATATATGACTTTGGCGTTGCTTTCTGGTAATTAGAAGGCCGATAAATGCTGCTGCGTATCACACGTGTATTATGGCTAGCAGTGAAGGGGTTAATTATGTAGTTTGTAGGGAGCTTGCAGGGTAATTTTAGCTTTAGTGTAGAGATCAGCCTCCCACCTGACACATCAGACCCCCTGATCCCTCCCAAACAGCTCCCTTCCCTCCCCCACCCCACAATTGTCCCCGCCATCTTAAGTACTGGTAGAAAGTCTGCCAGTACTAAAATAAAAGGTTTATAATTTTTTTTAATTTTTTGTTTTTTAGCATATTTACATATGCTGTGGTGTAGCATCCCCCCTTAGCCCCCAACCTCCCTGATCCCCCCAAAACAGCTCTCTAACCCTCCCCATCTGCCTTATTGGCGGCCATCTTGGGTACTGGCAGCTGTCTGCTATTATTTCACAGTCAAAAAAGTGTTGTTTTTTTAAATGTACACTACTGTTACACCAGATATGAGTGGTGGCACTGGGCAAGTGTGCACAGTATACGCTGTGAGCCTGACACACACGCTGGCAGGCAGGCAGGCAACTGCAATTAGATTACACAGGAAAAAAAAAAAAAAAAGCAGACTGATGTTCTAGCCCTAAAAAGGGCTTTTTGGGGTTCTGTCCTTACAGCAGAGATCAGATGAGTCCTTCAGGACTGTAGTGGACACTGAATACACTAGCCTAGCTATCGATTTCCCTATTAAATCAGCAGCAGCTACACTGTCCCTCCTCTCACTAAGAATGAAGTTTCTAAATGAATCTAAAATGGATGCTGTCCAGGAGGTGGGAGGGTCTGCTGCTGATTGGCTGAAATGTGTCTTCTGACTGTGAGGTACAGGGTCAAAGTTTACTCAATGATGACGAATAGGGGGCGGATCGAACATCACATATGTTCGCCCGCCGCGGCGGACGTGAGCATGCTATGTTCGCCGGGAACTATTCCCCGCAAACTATTCACGACATCATTAATGCAGATGTTTATAGGTTATAAAGTATATTAATATAACAATGTTGGTTGTGCAAAGCTGAGAAATGGGTAGCAAAGGTTTGATATATCTTTTTAAACAATAATTTAGACAGAAATTCTTATAAAATGGAATGAATATGAAAACAAACCAAAAACTCTCCTTAAAGGGACAAAAAATTTCTTTCATGATTCCGATAGCAAAAACTGGAAAAGAACTCCGGCAAACCTCAAGACGCTTAAATAAAAAGAATAGAATAAATCAAAAATCAAAGGTAAAAAATATGATCTCAGCCTGTGAAACGTCTAACGCGTTTCGGCAATTGCAGCCTTATCCATAGACATATTAGCAATTTGCCAGCCGGAACTTAAAAAGCCCTAGGCTAGCAAGTTAATTAACACCTGCTGAGAGGCTTAAAGGTACCGCAACCTAAGAAAGGTTTCTATTCTGAAACATACATTAAGAGAGTCTGCATATACTACTGTTACGCAAAGCTACAATTTAGACAGTTTGCATCTATTATACTGTTGAATCGAATAATTATACAGTACTAGATAATCCAAGCAAACCCTAAATAAACATATAGCCATTAAGCTTGTAACGAGGCATATGTATACTTGTATATTTATGTTTGCTTCAACACACTGATTTGGGAGTAGAAGAAGGCAGAGGACTGGGGAGGCACCAAACTGGGCTTAGAGTATAATACATAGAATAAATTTGTCAAGCTAAACCAATTAGATTGATTTAACCCAACAAATCAATTAGTATAATACATAGAATACATTTGTTAAGCCAAATCAATTAGATTGAATGGTTGATTAGTGACTTTGCCAAAAATTGATGATGTCACCATCAATATTGTAACCCCATGGTCTCCTTGTTTTCATCTGGAAAATCCAGAAGTCTTCCCTTTATAATAATCTACTTGCCCTATCGCCCCTCTTAATGAAGGTCTAATATGCTCTTTTACTTGCCATTTAAAACTATTTACATTCTGGTTGTGTACTAGTTTAAAGTGCAGTGCTAGATCAGAGCAATCATTATTTTGTTCAATATTGTTTAGATGCTCTCTGATTCATGATCTTGCTTCCCTTGTCGAGCAGCCAACATATTGTTTTTCACACAGAGAGCACTCTACCAAATACACAACGTAGGTAGTTCTTCAATTGGTAAGATCAAGTAAGTTATACATTCTTTGCATTGTCATCCTAGTAACTTTAAGGTATGCTCTGTTAACAACTTTATTTTTATAATCCCACTCTTTTAGTCGTGCCTTAAGTATTTTACTTTCTCTCTCAAAGTCCGTGTCGTTAGAGCAATTCTGTTTAATACGGATAAACTGCCCTTTGGCAACTCCAAAGCCAGTGTGTGGTGTATGGTTGCTGTGTGCATGTAAAACTGCATTCGATCTAATTGGTTTTCTGTATAGGACTGTATTGATCATTTTGGTTTGTGAATCCCCAATCAGTGTAACGTCTAAACATGATATACTTATAGTATGGTGAAAAAAGGTAAATTTTAGCTTTACTGTATTGTCATTCAGATAGTGTACAAACTCTCGGGCTTCTAGTTCGGTACCTGTCCAAACCAGTAGGAGATCATTAATGTATCTTTTGTATGTTTTGATACATTGACAAAAAGTATTTCATTCTCCATAAACGTGGGACCGCTCCCACCAACCCATAAACAGGTTGGCGTCCATGGGGGAAAATTTTGCCCCATAGCAGTCCCACGCTTCTGTAGAAAGAGCTCTCCATCAAATTAAAAGTTGTTGTGTGTCAGAAGTAGATCAAGTACCCGCAGTAAGTAGACTAGCTGCTAGGGATGGGCGAATGTTTTGCAACATTGGAAGAAATGAAATTAATTTATACACATTCGTTCGTTTCAAATTTTGAATGTACAACATTCATAATGTTCGTTTGATGCAATAATATTTCTAATGCTATCTTTAAAAGTAATATTCAAATTATTAATATTCAAAATATAAAAATTCTAATTAATATATTTATATCTATATGTATCAATTTACTAAATTCTCTACCGCATGAACTATTGAACTTCTGAATAGTGTTTGTTAAATTGAATGTTACATTTAAAATTTCAAATGTAAATATTAGATCTAATTCAAAAATAAAAGAATATTAGAAAACAAAAGTAACATTAGAAAACAAAAGTAACATTAATAAAACCGGAAATAACATTCAATTACCGAATTTTAATGGCTTTTTGTTTTTATTAACATTTGATTGTCCAAAACGAATGTCCATAGGACTATTCATTTAACCAAACAAATAACACTTTCCTCACATTTGCCCATTCCTGCTCTGAAGCTAACTTTAATTATATAAACTATTTAACTATATGCAAATACCAGTGTTATAATAAAAGACTCAAATTAAAAGTATTTTCTTATTTACTCTTTGCATGTATTAGTTACTGGCTAATGTATATAAACCATAAAGCTTGGTGTATATATTATCACACCATGTAATGCTTTTTTTCCCTAACAAATAATTTATGAGGGCAATTTATTGTGTCCTAGAAATTAACACATAACATTTGGTCTTATTTCAAACCTAATATTATTGTAATGTAGTTTTACAATCAATTCAAAGAGAGTGGCAGAATTTACAGGTATATTCTCTGCACATACATGATAAGTAGAAGAAACCAAGCCAGCTGGATAGAATCCCACTGAGGAAATGATGGATTGTGGGCTAAAGAGATGGATGAAGCTGTGGCGGAGACACTCTCAGAGCAAAAAGCCCAATCAACCACATAAATAAATAGAATTGCTTGTGTTTTCCTGGCAATGCACCATTTGCCCATACAAAAAGTTTGAAGATTTATGACATGGCATTTTGCATCTGATAAACCTATTAACCTCTTCCATCACACATTACTTTGCAGATCACCACTAAATGGAAATATTTCATTTTAACCCCTTGGATAATGAAAGTGTCTGTACCAAATTAATTACTCTAAGTGTGACACAGGATACTCAATAGGTAAGCAGTTAATTGACAATAATGGATAAGTCATGTCTGCACTGCTATATTATCCACTTTTTTTTTACATTTAGGTAATTAAAGTTAAAGACGTTTTAACCTGGACATAAAAGATGAAAATGTTAAGTAAAGCGAACATTAGATAGTGATCTGTGGTTATGTTCCCTATTATTTTTACTCAAATATTTATATAACTCATAAAAAATGAAATTACTTATGGTATCAGTAATTCCCATGTGAAATTCTGTACAGAATATCAAATCAACATTAAAGGGACATTAAACCCACATGTTTTCTTTCATGATTTAGAAAGAGAATGCATTTTTAAACATCTTTCTAATTTACTTATTTTATCTAATTTGTTTTATTATCTTGATATTCTTTGCTGAAAAGCATATCTAGATAGGCTCAGTAGCAGCTGATTGGTTCCTGCACATAGAAGCCTCGGGTGATTGGCTCACCCATGTGTATTGCTTTTTCTTCAACTAAGAATATCTAAAAAATGAAGCTAAATAAATAATAGAAGTAAATTGTAATGTTGTTTAAATTTGTATTCTCTATCTGAATAATGAAAGAAAATTGTAGGGTTTAGCGTCCCTTTAAGTTGAGTGAAATTTGGATACAAATAATATTGCTGTATAAGCTTTTCATTTTGTATTGATTATACATTAATACTACTAGGAGGTAAATTTACCAACCCTGCTGGTGAACATGTTCGCAAGTAGTTAAACCTGTACTCTTGCAATTGCCACTTGCAATGTTTTATCAAATGGCAAAATGTAACATTCCACAAGAGGTTTCTTGTGCAATGCTGCCCCCTGCTCTGGCGCAGCTAACTGTCTAGAGCAGGGCATGTCAATCACCTTAAAGGGATATGAGCCTCAAAAGCTTTTCTTCGTGATTCAGATAGAGCATGCAATTTTTAACAACTTTCTAATTTACTTCTATTATCAATTTTTATTTGTTCTCTTGATATCTTTTGTTGTAAAGCAGGGACGTTTCTGGAGCACTATATGGCAGCAGTTTTGAAAGAGCACTGTTATTCATTTGCAAGAGCACTAGAGGGCAGCACTATTTCCTTCCATGTAGTGCTCCAGCTGCCTACCTAGGTATCTCTTCAACAAAGGATATCATGGAATAAAAGCAAATTTTATAACAGAAGTAAATTTGAAACTTTTTAAAAATGGTATTCTCTGTCTGCTTTTGATTCAGACAGAGAATACCATTTTTAAAAAGTTTCAAATTTACTTCTGTTATAAAATTTGCTTTTATTCCATGATATCCTTTGTTGAAGAGATACCTAGGTAGGCAGCTGGAGCACTACATGGAAGGAAATAGCATTTTTTTATGTCATATCCCTTTAAATATGTATCAGCCGGTTCACTTATGCAAACCTGCACCACACATATCTTAAAAAGCCTTAATAAATCTAGCCCTAGGTAAGTCACATCATCACTAAGGGCAATGCATATCTGGATGTGAAGGAGAGACAAATGCATTACAATAGCATTGAAGTCACTCCTTTTACATTGTATTTATATACTTTAGAACGTTTATATTATTGTTTTATTATAGGTTTTGTTACATTTTGACTTTAAATTTTATACTTTGTAAATAGCAGTATGTTTAGGATCATAATTTGCACAATTTAGGTTAATACTCTGTGTATTTTTACAAATGTGTAGTTTTCTCAAAACACTCATTATATTCTATATCTCAATCTTATACCTGCAGTTCTTTATTTTAGAGTTTCTCTCAGGATTACCACTGGATTGACAACTGACATATTAGTCAGATAGAAAGAGTATTGGACACAAAATTAGATAAGTGAATACCATTAAAATCTTGTTGTTGTCTGCAGATTAAACCCCAGATTGGCTATGCCAAACAAGTCAAATTGTTGGTGGAGTTCAACTATTAAAAAATGCAGTAAAAAATATGTTAATTTGTATTAAAACTGTTTAGACCTGGTTGATAATATGTTAAATACAGCAATATAAAATAAATGTGTTTACTGTCCATTTCATTTTTATGATTTAATCGGTTGTACGGACTTCTCACTGCTCATGGAAGATATTCTAAGAAGTCTCGTCGATACGGTGGGACCCTTAAAAACATATTTGAAACATGAATTTTATCTTGAAAATGGTTATGTTGCTATGTAGTGGTGTTGATGTGAAACAGAGACTCCTACATTACAATACAAGGTCTAAAAAAATCCCCAAGATTTTGTGTCATTTCAGGCCTAGAGTTAGTGCTTTTCCTTAGAGAATTAAAAAATTCAGGACCAGCTCTATGATGGAACCAGGTGGCACCATTGAACCCAGGTAGCATTTGACTGTTGTGGCACATAGAGAATATTTAAAGGGACATGAAACCCACATTTTTTCTTTCATGATTTAGAAAGAGCATGCGATTTTAAACAACTTTCTAATTTACTTCTATTATCTAATTTGCTTTATTCTCTAGATATTATTTGCTGAAAAGCATATCTAGATAGGCTCAGTAGCTGCTGATTGGTGGCTGCACATAGATGCCTTGTGTGATTGGCTCACCTATGTGCATTGCTATTTCTTCAACAAAGGATATCTAAAATATGAAGCAAATTAGATAATTGAAGTAAATTGGAATGTTGTTTAAAATTGTATTCTCTACCTGAATTATGAAAGAAAAATGTTGGGTTTAGTGTCACCTTAAAGGGACAGTCTACACCAGAATTTTTATTGTTTTAAAAGATAGATAATCCCTTTATTAACCACTCCCAAGTTTTGCATAACCAACACAGTTATATTAATATACTTTTAACCTCTGTGATTACCTTGTATCTAAGCCTCTGCAAACTGCCCCCTTATTTCAGTTCTTTTGACAGACTTGCAGTTTAGCCAATCAGTGTCTGCTCCCAGATAACTTCACGTGCACAAGCACAGTGTTATCTATATGAAATACATGAACTAACACCCTCTAGTGGTGAAAAACTGTTAAAATGCATTCTGAAAAGAGGTGGCCTTCAAGGTCTAAGAAATTAGCATATGAACCTCCTAGGTTAAGCTTTCAACTAAGAATACCAAGAGAACAAAGCAAAATTGGTGATAAAAGTAAATTGGAAAATTGTTTAAAATTACATGCTCTATCTGAATCATGAAAGTTTTTTTTGGCCTAGACTGTCCCTTTAAGTTAATAGTGTTTTTAAGAGAAATGTCTTTCACACGGAGTCCATCAGCTGGATATGAGCCTACCTAGGTTAAGCTTTCAACTACGAATACTAATAGAACAAAGTAAATTTGACAATAAAAGTAAATTGGAACGTTTTTTAAAATTACATGCCCTATCTGAATTATGAAACTTTAATTTTGTCTAGACTGTCCTTTTAATTTTTGAGAGAGCTGACTATAGTTGGATTTATATGAAGCAGATACAGAGTAGGGGTTGTCTTAGATGGCAGTAAAGTGTCTTGAACCTGCACCACAGTGAGGGCTGCTCTTAAGAGATTTGCAAGAGATTATTTCACTCTGATCTGTGTAGTTTTTAAGAATATATCTCCTTGTACCTAACTGTTTTTTTTTTCTTTGTTTGTTTTCTTCTTTTTTTATCTGAAAAACATTTTATAATATAATGAACGACATTACATACACTATATAATAAATATGCTAAATTAGCAATTCTAATCACATTATATTGTGATAATACTATCAATATTATATTATGTATAATAACAGATAATATATTTATAGTTGTATCATGAAAGCTGGAACAAAGATATTTCCATTTTCTTAAAATTCAATACAGTTAAAAAATCCCTTTTCTCATACAAAGTATTACAACTTGTTAAAATCTACATTGCTGTTAATAAAATGAAATAAGCCATCATTTGCTTAGACATTACTATAGTAAGTACATGCTAATTTAAGGTAATGATCCATAACAGTAACATATTATTTCTAATTGTTATAGACGGTTATAGAAAACATAACTGATGCATATTGTAGTAATGGAATGGAATGAAGCATTAATTGTTTTAAACAGCTCTGGGAGTCACTTCTCTCTGACTGCAGGCAACAAGCAAACAAAACTCAACCTTCAGAGAAAGGTGAAGGAGCAAAAATAAATAATAAGCTCAACCATTCAGCCATAATGTGTGATGACATATTGATGCATATTGTTAACATTACACCCAAGGTAAAGAATTAAGACCTGGTGTGTATTACTTGTGTTAGTTACAACCCATTTTCACTGGTAAGAAGAAAACAAAAAATATTACAAATCATTTTAGTTAAAAGAGCAATATTTCACAAGTTGTAAACATTATCCCTGAAGCTTTATAGATTCTGCATCTTTTCTTTAAAGGCAAAAACAATGTGAGAGAAAAACGTTGCCGGGCAAGATGTAAAAAACTACGTAGACAGTCACAGGGGTTGCTCTTGTGGAATTATCTAAAAAAAAGGAACTGTTCCTGTGAGTGACGAGATATCGCCCATAAAATATAATGGAGCTTGATGGAAAGGGAAACTTTGCAAAGGAGAGCAAAGTTAGCAGTGAGCAGGGGGCGCACTATAAAAAGTTAATCCTGCAGCAAATACAGATCAGATTACTCTGCTTTCAGTATATAGTACCTTACAATGACCTCATATGCATGTGTTTTTCTATTAGGGTAATAACTGTTTTGTGCATTTTTACACAATCTCACTGCCTTTTATTTTAAGAGAAAAAACAGCGAGAACTGCAGGGGGAAAATGTTTCTATAATTATGCCAGACCTGAAATAGAAATTTCAGCTACACCCATGGAACCCCCTGTTCAGTCCACTAGTGGAGGTGTGGAAACTTATTTAATAAGAAAATCTATATGTTTTAAATGTGATATTATAGATATGAATTTAACAGTATTTTTTACATGTTCAGTGTAGTTTTCTTACGATTTGTATTATGCACCTTAAATAGCTTTTTTTTCTTCATCATTAGCACTACGTAATCTGTTGGCGCTCTACAAATAACCAATAACAATAATAATAATGATAATAATCATTTCAACAGGAATTTTAATTTTTGCAGAACAGTTTTGTTATTATATTTAATACAATTAAACAATACAGTTTCTTACTGCATATTTTTTATTTCAATATCACATTTATTTGGTTTATAAAATTATATTTTTTTGTGAGTCCAATTACAATGTATGCATTCCCTTCACATACTTAAAAGCAGGTATCACCCCTTTGTGAGACACACTGTTCTCAAGGTAAAAACTACTTTTAGATAATTAAGACAGGGGCTTCATAATACTGGAGAATCTCACAAACCTAGAGAGTCTTAAAACATTGGGCCCTTAGTGTTTAACCCATTCAAAGGGTTTAAACATATAGTTAAAGGGACAGTATACTATAAAATTGTTTATCCCTTAATGTGTTTCCAATTACTTTTTTACCAGCTGCAGAGTATAAAATGTATGAGATTTGATTTTTTAAGGTTTATTTGTGTAAATGAATTAGCTGATTTTGTGTTTTGAAGCCACAACCTAATAAAATGGGTTGAGCTTGTAGGTATAATCAGATTTCATTCCTTTATCACATTGTGTACATATACCTGCTTCTGTATCTTATATCTGTCCATAAACTAATCACCAATACTTGGAGAGAACAATGGGAAATTAACATTTTATTACCTTATCTCTTCTATAACCCACTGGGAGTGTAATTTATTCTACTGGCTGTGTTAACACAGTGGCCTTGAGGCCAAAAACTTTCATGATGGGTGAGGATACCACAGGCTAAATAAACTATTTCAAATGCCAATATAAGGGTAATGGAAATACTTGTAAACAATTTAATACACTCCAGCAGGTAAAGTGGATCATTGGGAACACATTAAAGGGGAGACATTTTTTGAGTAAACTGTCCCTTTAACAGCCCCAGAGCACCACTGCACTACTGGGACCTAACGAACACATCTGGTAAATCAATAACAAGGGGCAAATTTATGTATCAACCAATCACTAGCTAGCTCCCACTAGTGGATCTTCTAAACCTATACTTTCTGGCAATGGCTACAAAGAGAATTAAGTAGATTTGATCATAGATGTATATTTAAATAATTAATTTTAACTTTCATGTCCCTTTAATTTCATCTCCATAGCTGGTCAAAGAAAATTGTAAAATACAAAATACTAGAGAGTGAGACAAATAATGAATTGCCTCTAAATAATTGGAGGATGTATAGTAAATATTTGCTACATCTAATAATTCAGGATGCCAAAAAAAATCTGAGCCCTGATTCGTGTATTTATGTAATTTTGCATAGCATGACATTCCGGTGCATTAGAATTGACTGCACTTGAATTAGTAAACCACACAAATTTAAAATATGATGTGACTTGAAATTCTGGTTTTCTTACACTTGGATTGGGTAAACACTAGTGATGGGCAAATGTTTTGCAGCATTAAAAAATTGAAATGAATTTGAACATATTTTCTTTAAATGTAATAATCTATTCGAATTATGCAATATTCGAATATGAAAATTTGAATCTATATATTTGTAATAGTATTTCTAATGCTCTCTTTAAATGTAATAATAAAATTATGCAATTTTCATATTTGAAAAATTTGAATTGATATATTTGTATCTATTATGTATCAATTTACTAAATTCCCTACCACATGAACTATTGAACTTCTCAATAGTATTTATTAAATTGAATGTTACATTCGAAATTTCGAATGTAGATATTAGATTTTATTATGAACATTCGAAAACAAAAGTAACATTCGACTACCAAATTTGAATGGATTTTAATTCTTATCAACATTCGATTGTCCAAAACTAATGTCCACAGGACTATTGGTTTTACCAAACTAATTACACTTTCAGCACATTCAACCATCCCTAGTAAACACGTCAAGCACTTTTAGCTTTTTTTAAAGAGGTTTGTTGGGGTTTCCACAAACCTACATGGAAGTCAAAACATGGCAATTACTTGATTTTATAATGTGATTGAATGCAGATGTGTTACACTTAATCAATAATATCAATGATTATTGTGCTTTGAGCTATGTATTCCATGGTTAATTAAAACAGGAAAGTATAGTGTTTATTAATATGTTAACTATGCATGAGCAAAATGTGTAAAATATAAAAAACATACACTTCAGATGGGTTTTCAAAAGTCAGGATGTTGAAAAAGGAAGTTAAAAAATCATTTAAAAAGCTGTTGAAGTTTTTTTTGTGATTCATTGCATACCTTTGTGAAGTCACCCAAAAACCTTGCATTAACCAGGTTCTCTAATCAATTGAAAAGCCTTGAATTGGAAAACAGAGCAAAAACCAAAGACATAGTTCTTCTAATAGAGGGACAGCCCCTATTGTTAGGTAGCTACTTATGTGAACAAGGGGACTAATTAGCTTGATTAAAATGCTTCTGGCTGACATTGTAAATCCATTATGTCATTCATTGTGAACATCATGTCTCTGATTTTCAATGAGAGATAAAAATAATAGCCATTTTAGATAACTCTTAGAAATGTCATGGCTTAAGTGAGAACAAAGCAATTCCTTAACCCCTTAACGACCAACGTCATACCCTGTACAGCGCTGGGCGTTAATAAGGAAGACTGAAGAAGATTCTGTTCTTTGATAAATAGAATTGAGTGAATTATTCACAAGATTTAGTGTATTAAGGTATTTACAAGATATACAAAATGTGAACAGATTATTAGTACTTGCTGAATTAATTGTTTACAGTTGAATAATATCAGTAATACAAAACAATTTGCTAATGCAATCTGCTAGAACAATTAGACACGTGTTATATATTTTTGCTTTGTGTACATTATCTACATTTTTAGTTATTGCTCATTACAAAAATTTGAGCTGCTCATTTCCAGATAGCATCTCAATATTTCTTTAATTTTATTTAATGTAAAACGACACAACTAAACAATAATCATTTTCTGTAGAATTAAGATTTTAGTTTTTTTTTACCTAATAAATGTCACTTACTGTATTTTATACTCTAATTGTTGTTATTTTGGGATTAAAAATTCAATCTTTTAGAATATTGTTATAAAAAAATAAAAAATGGATATATTTTTTTTTAGAGAAGCTTATCAAATTATTTACCTATAAAAGTTCCCACAAACTTTGAAGTTGAATTTTGTAGAAATAAAATAAAATAATTTAAATTAGTAAAGGCACTCAATATTGCATAAACATATGAAACACTATTGGAATTATGCAGGTTTCTAAAGTGACATTAAAAACTAAGGGCTAGATTACAAGTGGAGCACTAAATATTGCAATGCGAACATGAGCTTGCGTTTGCATTGCTAGGAAGCATTGTGCTCACTATGGGAGCCTCGTTCTGGTGCCGCCTTGTGCAGCAATTTTAAAATATATATGTATATGCTTATATATATGTGTATATACACATATTAACACATAAATATATATCTATATAAGCATATACACATATATTTACTTTGTGGTCTATAGGAACACACAGTGCAGTTATTTTTTATTAAAAAACGTGCTACATTTTGAAGGCATTTGGGGCACGATCGGATCTCTGGTTAATTTTCTGAGCACTAATTGCTACCGGGATCTCACTGTAGTAATAACCAGCCACTTATAATGGCTAATTCATTATTGTGCTCCTGCAAACAGGCAAATTTGCCCATTTTTGGGAGCGCGATAATTTAATGCTCCACTTTTAATCTAGTCCTAAATATTAATGCTAGATACAATGAAGCATTCAAACAAAACATAAGTCTGAGAATAAAATCAAGATGTATTTTTAAAATTTGTTTTAGTTGTTTAAATATTGTCAAAATAAGTGTAAAGTTTTAGAGTCTATAAAACAATGGGAGCTGCCATTTTGTAACTTAGGTTACCTTCTCTGCTGTGGCCAATTAAAGGCAGTTATAAATAGATCACTAGAGTGTGCAGCCAATGGCTATGTGAAATATAACATTGTTCTGTACTTCCATTTCTAACAGGAACTGAAAAGCTCAGAATTCCAGAATGGAATTACGGAAAAGGGGATAAAATAAATAATGAAAGTATATTGCAGAGTGGTTTATATATATATATATATATATATATATATATATATATATATATATATATATATATATATATATATACAATGCATCATTTTATATTAGCATCACAAAGTGTTTAATGTGCCTGTAAGTATTTGCAGGTGTTGTTATAAACCTTCACAGACGCAAAAGAAATGGGACCAAGCAAAATATTCCAAAACAAAATTATCCTAATGTGTTTGAATGCAGGTTTTTAATGCAGCCAATAATATCAGCCCATAACTTGTTCGCAATAAGCAATTTCATATAATTTTGTGTTGTTTTATAAATACATTTTTAAGGCAAAACAAATCATTTTAGTTAGAAATTAACATTCGTAAATACGTTTGGCCTATACATTTAGCTTTTGAACTAATTTCATTATTAAACTGTGCATGTGCAAAAACGTTAATAGTAAAAAAACTGTACAGGCAGACAAGAAATACAACTCAAAAGGGGCTAAAATTGGTGTTAAAGGGACAGTCAAGTCACAATTAAACTTTCATGTTTCAGATAGGGCATGCAATTTTAAACAACTTTCCAATTTACCTTTGTCATCAAATTTGCATTGTTCTTTTGGTATTCTTTGTTTAAATCTAAACCTATGTAGACTCAAATGCTAATTTCAAAGTCCTTGAAGGCCACCTCTTATCTCAGTGAATTTTGACAGTTTTTCATTGCTAGACAGTGCTAGTTCATGTGTGTCATATAGATAACATAGTGCCCATTCTCATGGAATTATTTATGAGTCAGCACTGATAGGCTAAAATGCAAGTCTGTCAAAAGAACTGAAATAAGGGCACAGTCTGCAGAGGCTTAGATACAAGGTAATCACAGAGGTAAAAAAAAGTATATTAATATAACTGTGTTGGTTATGCAAAACTGGGGAATGGGTAAAAACGGGATTATCTATCTTTTTAAACAATACAAATTCTGGAGAAGACTGTCCCTTTAAAGAAGTCAAGAAGAATTTTAAAAAAATCCACATATCATGCAAAAAAATGTTTTCTGATGGATAAGAATACTGTTTTTGGATTTTCTAGGGGCAAAGTATATGTGCAGTTAGCAGAATATGAATCTACTAGGGAATCCACACAATAACTAGATTTCTAAGAAACTACAATGACCTTGAATTTGAAACCACCAAAAAAGACACTTCAAACGGTAATTCAAATGAACTGGGTAGATACCTATGGTAGCGCTATAATAAGTAAATGGATATTACTTTTTCTTATTGCAAATTAGCCACTTCTTCCATCTCTGCCTCAGTGCACTCAGATTCTTTGTGATGTGCAGAAACCTTCACAGCATGTTCGATGACCAGGTGACAGGTCAAAGACATAAGCAGCTTAGTGATTTCAGCACTTGAGCAACTATTGTAGCCATTTGTTTTATTTGATGTTTGTGATTATCATGAAACTTACCCATGCATCATCACATTTACAATTTTTTTAAATAAGTTTGAAAGAAGATACTTGGCAATAAACGGCTCTTTAGCGAGATTTCATTTTTCAAAAGCCTGTAGGATAACATATATTACACAATTATTATAATTATTATTATCAGGTATTTGTAAAGCGCCAACAGATTCCGCAGCGTTAAATTCCAGAGTTATACTTGTTTTACAGAAAACTATAGATAAAAAATTGTATAATCTAGTTAGATGGATGTAGCCTCCCTTTGATTCAACAAGAGAGCAAACTAGGCTATATTAGCTGGCATTTATCTGGATTTTATCTTCTAGTTGCTCTTTTTTGCTTCATCAAACTTTATATAAACACAGCTTGAAGGCAGTAAAGATAGGATGTGCTCATGTAAAGCATTCAGAAATCTCATATCTAGAGCCCAGAGAGAAATTCTATATTTTACAGCTAATGAGTAATTTTAAAAGGGACATGAAACCCACAATTTCTCTATAATGATTAAGCTAGAGAATAGAATTTTAAACAACTTTCTAATTTACTTCTATTATCTAATTTGCTTTGTTTACTTAGTATCCTTTGTTAAAGAAGCAGCAATGCACTACTGGGAGATAGCTGAACACATTAGGTGAGCAAATAACATGAGGAATAAACCTGCAGTTCCCAATCAGCAGCTCCTGAACCTACCTAGATATTATTTTCATTATAGGATACAAAGAGAACAAAATAAATTGGATCATAGAAGTCAATTAGAAAAGTGTTTAAAATCACATGCTCTATCTGAATCATGAAAGACTAAAATTGTGTTTCATGTCCCTTTAAGGTGAAAATTTGTGTAAAAAACAGCAAAGGTTGACTGGATTTCTGATCATACTGAAATAATATATGCAAATTTGATCATAAACATGAGAATAAATGATCTATAGACAAGGGTATGTAGTATTATAATATTAATGGGAAACATATAACCAGTCACCTTATGATAGAGGAAACAGTCTACTTATATATGCCTACATGATGCAGCAGTGGTAGGTGATTGGCTACTGAGCAGACAATATACACATTCATTAATCTATGGATTTTGAATTCATATTTTAAAGCTACTATAAGCTACTATAAAATGAACGCATACAATCTATATAAAACATTAGGAAAGTTTTAAAAACGATGCCCTTTTAACAATATGTAAAAACACTTCCCCAAATACACTAATAAAATAAATAGCACAGGATGGCAGCACTTTTACCTTTCATAAACCACATATGTTATCAACAAGGGTTATTTGTAGCACCAATTACTCTATTATTCCTAAAGTCTATTAACTGGGAGTGCATGCAAATTAATGACCAATTATCAAAAGAACCATGGTGCAAGGTTAATTATGTTTTTTACTTATAATTTGGATAAAAAAAAAAAGGTTCTCTACATTTATTGTGCTACTTGCTACCAGCAGATAATTACATTTTTGTATGTGAATGTTGCTTTTTATTAAGATGATTCCCTCACTTAAACATCTGGTATACATTAACAAAATGCTGCTAGGAGTAATGCTATTCACCTGTAAGCCAAATGTAAAATATATACTGCACATTCTGCTAACTCAAAACTCTATGAAATATGTTAGGACCTCTCTCTACCCTGCTTTAGGGTGATGCATCAATAAAGTTTTAAATTATTATGCTTAAATGTTTAACCCTTTGAGTGCTAAGCACTTTTCCACCTGGGTGCTAAGATTTTTTAATGTTTTTTTAATTTTTTGAAAATTTTTACTTTTTTATGAACCCCCAATACTTACACTGTTGGAAAGGTTAGGTGATTACTTGGGGGTCTGTAGCTGCTTAGATGCCTGAGATACAGGCTTCTAAGAAGCATGCCCCCTGCTCCTATATTTAACATTGTTAAGTATAAATAAAGTTGCACAGTGACTAAATTTTGTCCTGAGTTTAGAAATACCCAATGTTTATATGTTCTTTGCTTTTTTTGCAAGTTATTGGTCAATAAGTACTTTGCTATTTCCAAACCATTTTTTTTTTTTTAAATTAGCGATAGTTACATTGTAACACTGATATATGTCAGGAATCCCTGAATAGCCCTTCACATGTACATATTTTATTTTAGTAGATCTAGGCCCATATATATATATATATATATATATATATATATATATATATATTTATTTGCATATTGGGTTCTCCGAAGAGAGAAGCGCTCTACCAGGAACGAATAACAGCTCATTAGCTAGTTCTATGGCGATTTACCACCCGGAAGCAGCCTCTTTTAGACCAGTGTGCTTTTCACAGAGGAAAACTTTCCTGAAGTATATCAGTCTGATCCCGCCATGCAAGGTCAGTCCAGCCCCGAAATACCAGGCAATTCTCCTCTGAACAAGGAACATGACATATATATATAAGTGAGCACACCCCTAATATTTTTGTAAATATTTTATTATATCTTTTCATGTGACCACACTAAAGAAATTATACTTTGCTACAGTGTAAAGTAGTGAGTGTACAGCCTGTATAACAGTGTACATTTGCTGTCCCCTCAAAATAACTCAACACACAACCATTGATGTCTAAACCGTTGGCAACAAAATTGAGTACACCCCTAAGTGGAAATGTCCAAATTGGGCCCAATTAGTCATTTTCCCTCCCCGGTGTCATGTGACTCGTTAGTGTTACAAGGTCTCAGGGGTGAATGGGGAGCAGGTGTGTTAAATTTGTTGGTATTGTTCTCACATTCCCTCATACTGGTTACTGAAAGTTCAACATGGCACCTCATGGCAAAGAACTCTCTGAGGATCTGAAAAAAAGAATTGTTGCTCTACATAAAGATGGTCTAGGCTATAAGAAGATTGCCAAGACCCTGAAACTGAGCTGTAGCACAGTGAGTAAGACCATACAGTGGTTTCACAGGAAAGGTTCCACTCAGAACAGGTCTCGTCATGGTCGACTGAAGAAGTTGAGTGTACGTGCTCAGGGTCATATCCAGAGGTTGTCTTTGGGAAATGGACATATGAGTGCAGCCAGCATTGCTGCAGAGGTTAAGGGGTGAGGGGTCAGCCTGTCAGTGCTCAGACCATACACCGTACACTGCATCAAATTGGTCTGCATGGCTGTTGTCCCAGAAGGAAGCCTCTTCTAAAGATGATGCACAAAAAAGCCTGCAAACAGTTTGCTGACGACAAGCAGACTAAGGACATGGATTACTGGAACCATGTCCTGTGGTCCGATGAGACCAAGATAAACTTAATTGGTTCAGATGGTGTCAAGCATTTGTGGTGGCAACCAGGTGAGGAGTACAAAGACAAGTGTGTCTTGACTACAGTCATGCATGGTGGTGGTAGTGTCATGGTCTGGGCCTGTATGAGTGCTGCTGGCACTTGGGAGCTACAGTTCATTGAGGGAACCATGAATGTCAACATGTATTGTGACATACTGAAGCAGAGCATGATCCCCTCCCTTCAGAGACTGGGCTGCAGGCACTATTCCAACATGATAACGACCCCAAACACTCCTCCAAGATGACCACTGCCTTGCTAAAGAAGTTGAGCGTAAAGGTGATGGACTGGCCAAGCATGTCTCCAGATGTAAACCCTATTGAACATCTGTTAGGCATCCTCAAACGGAAGGTGGGGGAGTGCACGGTCTCTAACATCCACCAGCTCCATGATGTCATCATGGAGGAGTGGAAAAGGACTCCAGTGACAACCTGTGAAGCTCTGGTGAACTCCATGCCTAAGAGGGTTAAGGCAGTGCTGGAAAATAATGCTGGCCACACAAAATATTGAGACTTTGGGCCCAATTTGAACATTACCACTTAGGGGTGTACTCACTTTTGTTGCCAATGGTTTAGACATTAATGGCTGTGTGTTGAGTTATTTTGAGGGGACAGCAAATTTACAATATTATACAGGCTGTACATCTACCACTTTACATTGTAATTTCTTCAGTGTTGTCACATGAAAAAATCTAATAAAATATTTACAAAAATGTGAGGGGTGTACTCACTTTTGCGAGATACTGTATATATATATATATTTATATATATTTATATATATATATATATATGTATATATATATGATTTTGTTGCACATATATATAGAATATATTAAGAAGAGTTACCAGCGCTCAGTTGTTCCAAAAAAATAATAAATGTAGTGTTATATTAAGATGTGTATGTGGATTTCTGCACCTGTCTAAGAGATGTGTAAATCTGGGATATATATGTTCCCTGTGAACTCTTTTAGACTTGGTGGGTGTAGGTATTGAGCTGCATGAACATATACGATTCAGTGTACCCCTGACACTGATGGAAAAATTACATACAAGAGGAATATCGGAAGTTATTCAGCGCTGCAAATACTAAAGATTTATGGATGATACTAGATCAGATGTATATGTGAAATGTTAAATACAAGGCAGGTATAGGAAATGCACTCACATTGATCAACCTCAATCAGTATGAGGTAAGTAAAGGTGTGTAGATATATTTTTATACACCTTACGCAGGTGTTGCTTTAGGCTGGTATCTTATTGTAATAATGAGCTTGCTGCGTAAAACCCGATGGTTAACAGCTTCACGTGTCCCAAAAAGGTGCCTGTAAAGTTCCCTTGTTGTTAGTTACACTTTACTGAGTGGGGACCATAGGCAGTGAAAACAATGATATAAAAATCCTAGTGTGTCTGGGACCTGCTGCTGAAGCAAATAAAACAGCTGTAGTCTCTGCTGTACCGTACAAAGTTTATATGGAAACAAAGTGTCCCTGCACCTGATATATGATACAAACAAGTGGTGTATGTAATACGGTAGCCGGAAACAATCTGGAGTGTCAGAGCCAGCTATGGTCTGATGGTTAAGGCAACGGTACTGTCAGCACATATCAGAATGGAGTGCTATATGTGCCAGTAAATTAAGTTAAGTTGGTGTATGCCGCTTTCATAGCCTGGTGTCTCGCTTAATGCGTGAGGCAAATGCTGTGTAAAGCAGAGTGTATGCGTGTATATATGTAAAATGCGGAGCGTGGAATAATATTTCCGGGTAGTAAAAAATCTGTAGCAAAGATAGAGCACTTAAAGGTGCCGCTGGGAACGGTCAAGTGGATACGCCTGATAGGTATCGTCAAAGACCGCTGTGTGTGACTGTTTCAAATAGCAGCCGCTTGGGAAAAAAGAGCAAAGCCACACTCTGAAAATAAAATCCTTACGCGTTTCGA
Organism: Bombina bombina; assembly: GCF_027579735.1. Classification (NCBI taxonomy): domain Eukaryota; kingdom Metazoa; phylum Chordata; class Amphibia; order Anura; family Bombinatoridae; genus Bombina; species Bombina bombina. The sequence goes on from NC_069504.1 coordinate 564,042,353, forward strand.
AGCGTGGAGAATGCTTCTGACGATGCTTCTATGGTCCCCACTCAGTAAAGTGTAACTAACAACAAGGGAACTTTACAAGCACCTTTTTGGGACATGTGAAGCTGTTAACCATCGGGTTTTACGCAGCAAGCTCATTATTACAATAAGACACCAGCCTAAAGCAACACCTGCGTAAGGTGTATACAAATATATCTACACACCTTTACTTACCTCATACTGATTGAGGTTGATCAATATGAGTGCATTTCCTATACCTGCCTTGTATTTAATACATTTTTATTTATACAGTATCACACTATGTACTCTTTCTCTTTCTTTGCTATATTCCATCCTACACGGTGAGAGCCAAGATCCAGATTGCACTACCATACTGCGGAGAGACACCAAGTCAGCGATACCAGAGACCAGGAAGCTTCAAGGTTGAAAGTACCATACACAAGCCGGCATGAAATAAAAGACCAGGACATCTTCCAACACAGGAGGGATAACCAAGACATACCGGAGAGAATTAAACCAGACACGCAGACATTACCTCATATGATTGAGGTGTCCTCTGGTAAGGGCATACCACTTGTCTTCTAGTATCGTTGTTGCAGTTTCATTGTTGCAGTCTTATTATCGACCATTATTGCTCATATGCAAACCAATATCTCGAACTTATAGATCCACCTGACCTTGTCCCTATTCAGCTATTGAACTACCTGCGTGAGATCAAGGACATTTGTCTACTCCACTGGAGAGACATTTCACATATACATCTGATCTAGTATCATCCATATATCTTTAGTATTTGCAGCGCTGAATAACTTCCGATATTCCTCTTGTATGTAATATATATATATATATATGTTACAGGTAAAGTCAGGAATCTGGGTAATCCTGGGATTACCTGGGTAAAATGAACATTATCCAAGTGGCTGTGGGTAAAGCTCGATGTACTGTAATTCCCCCATCTACACTATTTCTTTTGCATCCGCCTGAGGTGTTCAAGGAAGGCGCCCCGCTGATCCTCTGGCACCCACCCCAAGTGAACCCCCCCGCCCCATCGGCAGAGGCAAATAAAGATAGTGAAGATGGGGAATTAAAGTGCATTCTATATATGTTTGATGCAGTGATTCAATGCACTCGGTGGAGATTTAGGATCATACATCGGGCTTTACCCACAGCCGCTTGGGTAATGTCCGTTTTACCTGGGTAATGCTAGGATTACCCAATATCTGACTTTACCTGCAACATATATATATAAACTGTATAGGTATAGATAATTACAGATATATACAGGAATATCTATTTACAAACACAAATATGGGCAGAACATTAGAATGTGAAATATTAACAGCAAATACACAGGATAACACTTTATTATATATGAATATTGCATAAATATGATTTTTCATGTTTTCATCTATGAGCAAAAAAACAGACACGCGTAAATACCCGCGATAAACACCTTATCTCTCGCACGTAACTATTAGCGCTCCACTCGTAATCTGGCCCTTAATGTTATCCCAATTGTTCATTTTATCTGCTGAAGTCTATTAAAAGGACACTAAAGTTAAAATTAAACTTTTTTATGATTCAGATAGAACAAGCAGTTTTAAGAGACTTTCCAATTTACTTCCATTATCAAATGTTGCAGTCTTTTTATATACACACTTTCTGAGGCACCAGCTCCTACTGTGCATGTGCACAAGGTCATGGTCTATACATATACTAGTCTGTGATTGGCTGATGGCTGTCTACAGGGGTCAGGCAAATGTAGAAAAAAAAAAAAAATTCTACTGTATTTAAAGGGACATTAAACACTAAATATTGGCAAAGTATTAAAGGGATATGAAACTCAAAATTCTTTCATGATTCAGATAGATCATGGGATTTTAAACAAATTTCTAATTGACTTCTATTCTCAATATTCTCAATTTTTCTTCATTCTCTTGGTATCTTTTGTTGAAAAGCAGGGATGTATGCTTAGAAGCCAGACCATTTCTGGAGCACTTCATGTCATGTACTGCTCCAGATGCCTACGTAGATATCTCTTCAACATAGAATACCATGAGAATAGAAGTAAATTGGAAACTTTTTTTTAAATGGTAGGCTCTGTGTGAATCACAAAATAATTTTTTTGGGGGGTTCATATACCTTTAAAGTTATGCAATGCCTCCCTCTGGTCATGGGTCCTGTCATATTAAAAATCTAGCTTTCACTGCATTCTAGTACTGATATTTAACACATGTGCAGCAACTCTCCTTCAGATATCTTCAGTGTAACCTAGGTTTTATAATGGCAGCAGCCATGAGTATAGTGAGATGTATGAAATATATTTAGTGTTTAGTCCCTTGAATGGTCCTTTAAATGTTTGCAAACCGCTTTTTACCTTTATTTAGCTATTTAAAATAGTTGATTTTGCCTGTGGAAACAGCCACCTATACTGAAAATATGTTTAACAAATGTATTCTCTGTAGAAAAGCTATATAAACAGGAGACAATAGCACAATTCTCCAGGGGGTAGGAGAGAGAGAATGTTGAGTCTGACATGGGTAATTGAGTTCATTGAGCCCCCCAGCCATAGTTAGGATTTCAATGCCTAACTATTAGGCTATGTGTTTAGAAATAGATAATATTAGCAGGTCTGCTTTACTTGCAGGCTCAGCCAATTTTTATGGGCATGTAAAATAAAAGGTGATGTTTTAGTGAACAAAAACAGCTATTTAAAATACAAAAATAAACATAAAAGATTGATTTCCCATAAATGTAACACTCTGCAGTAGGTATAATAAGTCATTTAGAACACTTTAAGGGGAAACACATTATATAGTACATCGTTTCTCTTATCTCCCCCTTCTGCAGTTGACAAATAGAGACTAATTCAGTCAATAAAAGATACTGCACAAATAAGGATGTGTGTGAACCCTCTTAGATATTTTCTTTAACAATCTCATTTTCCACAAAGCCTTATTTGCACAGTCGGTTTTATTGCCTATTTTATCACTGCCCTTAGCAGGAGAGAGTGAGACAGATAAGGAGAAACTTAGGGGGACACTCAAATCAAAATGAAACTTTAATGATTCAGATAGAGCAGCAATTTTAAACAACTTTCCAATTTACTTCTATTAACAAAATGTGCACACTCGTTTTATATTTAAACTTTTTGAGTCACCAGCTCCTACTGAGCATGTGCAAGAATTAACAGAATATACATATATACATTTGTGATTGGCTGATGGCTGTCACATGATACAGGGGGAGTGGAAATAGACATAACTTTGAAATTTGTCAGAAAAAAATCTACTACTCATTTGAAGTTCAGACTAAGCGCCATTGCATTGTCTTTTTATCATGCATTTGCTAATTATGCAAATCTGCTGTATTTACTGGACTTTTAAAGGACCAGTTTACTCAAATTCTAAAGATTATCTTGCAGCATAAACACCATGTGCACAGATGATTCATATTAATTCATACTGAACATGAATATGTAAAAACAAATGTTTATACCTTTTGTATGTTGTATTTTACACGCAGTCCACAACGATCACAAACGGCCGGTTAAAAGGGATGGACAACATCGCATTTTCTGCCCACTCCATGTCCAATCATATGCGTACAATTAATTAGATGCACAAAAATATTTTGTAGTTATGCGCATACGCCGCACTAGTAATTACCAAATGCACAATGTCGCGGACGCGTTGTCAGATGTGACAGATGTCAGATGTGATATTAAATTTATCATACTGTATTCCCAAAGTTATCATCATATTACATACAGATCCCCCTGCTCCATGGAGCCACATATTATGGCTTGCTTTTATAAATCAAATTTATAAGATTGAATAAATTAAAGAATCCACTTCCCAGAGAATACTCACACATGCGCAACAGCTCCAAGCAGAAAAGTGTTCACAAATAAACATGGATGCGCTTTTATGCAGCACAAGCCGGTGTTCACACTTGCGGTAATGTCACCATCAGGCAGGGGCGGCGCATGCGCTATTGGAGGACACTGTATAGATGGACTGGCTGCATGGCCACAAAATATTGCTATAAGCTTAGGTTACCATTTAAAAAACGGACAATTCAACATTTAATTTCTTTCATCAAAAAACGAATATAAAACAATATTCAGCCATACCAGGATTACATTTTAATTCTCTTTATTTCAAAATTGTATTCATTTTTGAGCAAACAGTCCATTTAAGTTCAGACATGGATGCAGTTATAACTTTATAGAAACTCAGTGACACTAAATACATTTCGTGCACCTCACTCTAATCATGGACGCTGCCATTATGGAACCTTTAGGTTAGACTGTCGGTATCTGAAGTCGAGCAGCTGCACATTAGGGATGTGCATTCATTTTGTCACGAACATTTGTGACGAAAATCGGCTTTTCGTTTTCACGAAATGAAAATCCAAATGAATGCACAAGGAAAATAAAGAAAACAAAAAAATACTGCTGAAAATCCTTTAAAAAAACAATTAAGGAGTTAATACTTACCTCAACGTGCTCTGGGAGTGCAATAACCTGATTCTCTTCTTGCCAGAGCCCCAGCCGCGCTAACTGGAGGCTTAACACGCTCGGCTCCCAAGAACTGCACTAAAGTTAGTAGAGGAACTGAGAACGATAAGCCAGGTGTTAATGCGGCCGCACTCTGTCAAAAAGAGGATAGGGTTGGCGTGCTCTCTAGAGCGCGTTGATGTGAGTATTGTAGCTATGGAACTTTTCACCTGTAGCTTTAAAACATTAACATTCATTTTAAATGTTTAATTAAAATTTAGCATTAGTTTAGGTTTTAACAAAATTAATACAGAATAGTGCAGCCAACGAATATTCTGGGAAACGAATATCGTTTAATATTCAGAACAAAATTAAAAATTTCTAGGGTAGGTCTGATTTCCCAGTCTGGCCCTGCCCTCATAAGGCTGGATTTATCAACTAAGGGCAGACAAGGGGGTACATATTCGCCCCTGTCCGCCCCAGCTCTCCTCTGGCAGGCAGCAATCCGCTGCCGGCATTTAACATAGCACACAAACGCTATTTTGTGCTTGCGTGCAATCCCTCCCCCTGTGCTCCCACAGCCAATCACACGCGTGCAGGAGCTACTGAATATGAGATCTAGTAACTTAAGGGAAATATATTTCTGGTTAGGTATATTGATTTAGAAGAATTTGATAACTTGATGTTCTTTGGGGTTGATGATGGCTGCTGTATGACATGTTTCTGGAATAAGGGCAATATATTTAGAGCTTGAAAGCCTTCCCTATATGATGGTATCCACCTAGGGTGCAGCCTATTTTTGCTTAAAATATGCCTTTCACAGAAAATAATTTTACTTCAGTATATCAGTCTCATCCATATGGTAATTATTGTTTGAACAAAGGATTTTTAGTTAACCATAAACGTACATTTTGGCTTCATCACTGTAGGTGCAGCTCTAGGTACAATGGGCAAAGGGTCCAAACCTGCTTGTTCCCATTACCATCACAGAAACCAATTCCCAAGGGTTATTTACATATAGAACACAGGAGAGAAATGCTCAACTGATGACAGACAGAGCTCAGTAGCCTGCTCTATGGGATGGAACACACACAGAGTGCAGCCTCTTTTTGCCCAGAATGTTCCTTTCACAGAATAATTCTTCCCTGCAGTATATCAGTCTGCTCCCATCCATAAAGGCAGTCCAGCCCTAATATACCAGGCACATTCCAGGCAAAAGTGGCTGCTCCCTAGGAAGGTACCATCTAATAAGGTGGTCTATCAAGCTGTGAAAATCCCCAGTTGAGTTATAATCTCTTGTTCTCTCTTTGCAAATACATTTTGGGGATTTTGTCTCCCTAAGGGTGATGGTGGGGACAACCAAACATGGACCCCTTGACCAGGGTGGAACAATTTTATTCTAGGACCCTCAGCAATTGTTGTTCTAGGACTCCCCTCTGCCCCTAACCTTCCCTCTAACCCCCTGTCTGCAGTGGAGCTGCCTTGCAAGATGCTCTGTGCAGGTGGCGGGGTCCTCTTACTTGCGACCCCCTCAGCATTGCAGGGTCTTGCAGGGCCAGGATTTCCACCATTGCCCCTTGCCCATTGTGCCTAGAGAGATATAGCTGCACCTCAAATGATGAAGCTTAAATAGTCTGGAACATGCACCTGGGGTTAGCTATAAAAAGCCATTGTTGTGGCCAGCACAATACACACCGTCGCTGGCTCTCTGACCAAGAATGGGTGTGTAAATGCGGTTTTACATAACATATTTACATTTGCTTCTCATTCCTGTTCAATGAAAGAAAGATACCTTTTGCTAAAAGCATTTTTGGTAATAATTCTGTATTGTGAAAATGCTTCTGTTCACACCTGAAATGCATCATACACATTTCAGTTTTTTTTCTATTACATCCTTTAATATTATTCTTCAGATAATAATAATAATTTAAATATTTTAGATTATCTTATACAACAATAACAAAAATATATAAAATGATCTCTTTTAGATCTGTGAGCCGTAAAGGGACAGTCTAGTCAAAATGAAATATTCATGTTTCAGATAGGGCATACCATTTTAAACAACTTTCCAATTTACTTTTATCATCAAATTTGTTTTGTTCTCTTGGTATTCTTTGTTGAAAATTAAAGCTAAGTAGGCTCATATGCTAATTTCTAAGACCTTGAAGGCTGTCTCTTATTTCAGTGCATTTTGACAGTTTTTTTTCACAGCTAGAAAGTGATAGTTCATGTGTGCCATGGAGTCAGCACTGATTGGCTAAAATGCATGTCTGTCAAAAGAACCGAAATAAGGGGGCAGTCTGCAGAGGCTTATATACAAGGTAATCATAGAGGTTAAAAGTATATTAATAAAACCTTGTTGGCTATGCAAACTGGGGAATGTGTAATAAATGGATTTTCTATCTTTTTAAACAATAACAATTAAGGAGTTGACTGTCCCTTTAAAAGAACAGTTTACTGTAAAATTGGTTTGTGCTTAATCTGTTTCCAATGAACTGATATATCCGCTGCAGGGTTTAAAATATATGGGAAATTGTTCCTTTAGGTATGTTTATTGTATACAAGATCACTGTTTCTGCTAACTGAAACCACAACCCAATACAAAGCTAGATTAAGAATGGAGCGCTATTTTGCTATCTCTCTTGCACGTTAACTTTAATAGACTGAGGCTGTTTGTGTGAGTCGGTTTGGGTATCTTTATATTAAAACCCTTTGCAGGCTTTTTTTTCTAACACCTGAGACCTCATATCTTTGAGCCCTTATACATTTTTAACGCAATTTAAAAAAAAATGTTTATCAGTCAGTGTTAATATGAGTGTAACTGTATTTTTTATGTGTTTAGTACAATTTTTTTTAGTGCACTACCCTTTATGTGAGCTCTGAAGTCACGCTAGCCTGACGCATGTTAAATTAAATTGCACTTATCGAAGCTATTTACTTTTAACTTGTATGAGTGCTATTTCCGTTGCTCGCCAAGAGCTGTGAAATAGCCCACATCACTCTTGTGCTACAGTTAGCGCCACTCGTGACCTAGCCCCCAATGGGCTGATCGGAGAGAATACCTCAATATCTTGTGTGTCTAATTCTTTACACAGAGTGTTCCTTATGTTCTTTATTACTGTTTACTCAAAGAACAATACTTAGAGATTGATCATCTAAAGCTGTCTGTTCTGGTGAGATTATCTAAAATGCCCCTCAAAAATTTTAGAAAAGCAAATTTGACCTTGAAAGCTGTTTATCTCGCTATGGAGAGTCCTGGGTGTGAAGTAGAGACACCTACATTACAATATAATGCTCAAAATAGTCCCCAAAGATTTGGTGTGATTTTTCTCCATGCGCACAGAATGGAAAATTAGCATTTTAGTACCTTTCTGGCACAGCCCCCCCCCCTCCACTGGCATATTGCCAACATTTAAAAAGAAATTCCAGGGACACTTTGCTGCAGAGCAAGCAAGCGGGTTACTGGAGTATTGACGACCTACTGTTCAACTGCTCCGCCCACTCAGTTCTGCAATCATAACACACCCATTTGAAAGTAATAGTATAATTTAGACTTATCCATAGTTTATTATACAGATTACAGCACTATTGCTCTTACACATACCCAGTCTCTGGAACACATTCTGAGCATATGGTTATTTTTACAACACAGCATCAAAATTAGAAAGACAAATAATATGTGAACCCATTCAATAATAATAACAATATTCCATTAGGAATGAATTATATTTAAATAATACACTATATCTATTTATCATCTATCTATCTGTATATATGTATGTGTGTGTATATATATATATATATATATATATATATATATGCACAAACAACAAATGTTGTACAAGAGAGATTTTCAGGAACATTTCCAGGGACAAAAAAAAATCCAGGGACATACAACAAAATCCAGGGACTGTCCCTGGAAATTAGGGACTGTTGGCAACTATGCACTGGGAGCATTGTTTTAAACCTTCTTGTTTACATGTTTTTTAAGTTCAGAAATGTTCAGTATAAGTGGGGGTACAAAAGGCACAATCAGCTATTTTAACCCCTTAATGACAACTGACGTACCAGGTACGTCATGCAAAAACTGTTAATAACAATAGACGTACCTGGTACGTCAGTTGTCTAACAGAGTGCTGGAAGTGATCACAATCGCTTCCAGCAGCTCTGAGGGTATTGCAGTGATGCCTCGATATGGAGGCATCCTGCAATACCCCTTTACAAGCCTCCGATGCAGAGAGAGCCACTCTGTGGCCCTCTCTGCACCGGTAGTGATGGTGCCGATGGTGCCTTTGTCCGGTGGGAGGAGGAAGCGTGTGCGTGCGCGTGCACGATGCGCGCGCGCGTGCACAATGCTGGGCACACGTGTGCACGTGGACACGCGTGCACGTGCACATGCGCGCATTAGCCACACTGACACCAATGAAGAAGGAAGGGGAAAAAAAGTTATTTTTTTTTTTTTTACATTTAAAAGGATCTGGGAGGGGGGGGGGGGGGGGGTATTGTGGGGGGGCTGCTACACTACAGAAATAATTAAACATACAAATAAAAGTTATAAATAAAATTAAAATAGTTTGGTTTGTGGGGCCAAACTGGGTACTGGCAGACAGCTGCCAGTACCCAAGATGGCGGTAATTAGGTAGGGGAGAGGGTTAGAGAGCTGGAGGGGGGGATCAGGGAGGTTGGTGCTAAGGCAGGGGTCCATCACAACTAAAATATTTTATAATTTTTATTTAAAAAAAAAAAAAACTTTTATTTAGTACTGGCAGACTTTCTGCCAGTACTTAAGATGGAGGTAACAATTGTGGGGTGGGGGAGGGAAGAGAGCTGTTTGGGAGGGATCAGGGGGTGGGATGTGTCAGGTGGGAGGCTGATCTCTAAAATTAACCCTGCAAGCTCCCTACAAGCTACCTAATTTAACCCCTTCACTGCTGGGCATAATTCACGTGTGGTGCGCAGCAGCATTTAGCGGCCTTCTAATTACCAAAAAGCAACGCCAAAGCCATATAAGTCTGCTATTTCTGAACAAAGGGGATACCAGAGAAGCTTTTACAACAATTTCTGCCATAATAGCACAAGCTGTTTGTAAATAATTTCAGTGAGAAACCTAAAATTGTGAAAAATGTAAAGTTTTTTTTTTATTTGCTCGCATTTGGCGGTGAAATGGTGGCATAAAATATACCAAAATGGGCCTAGATCAATACTTGGGGTTGTCTACTACACTACACTAAAGCTAAAATTAACCCTACAAGCTCCCTACAAGCTCCCTAATTAACCCCTTCACTCCTGGGCATAAAACATGTGTGGTGCGCAGCGGCATTTAGCGGCATTTAGCGGCCTTCTAATTACCAAAAAGCAACCACAAAGCCATATAAGTCTGTTATTTCTGAAAAAGGGGATCCCAGAGAAGCATTTACAACCATTTGTGCCATAATTGCAGAAGCTGTTTGTAAATAATTTCAGTGGGAAACCTAAAGTTTGTGACAAAATATGTGAAAAAGTGAACTTTTTTTTTTTTTTATCGCATTTGGCGGTGAAATGGTGGCATGAAATATACCAAAATGGGCCTAGATCAATACTTTGGGATGTCTTCTAAAACAAAATATATACATGTCAAGGGATATTCAGGTATTCCTGACAGATATCAGGGTTCCAAAGTAACTAGCGCTAATTTTGAAAAAAAGTTGTTTGGAAATAACAAAGTGCTACTTGTATTTATTGCCCCATAAATTGCAAAAAAAGCTAAGAACATGTAAACATTGGGTATTTCTAAACTCAGGACAAAATGTATAAGCTATTTAGCATGGGTGTTTTTTGGTGATTGTAGATGTGTGACAGATTTTGGGGGTCAAAGTTAGAAAAAGTGTGTTTTTTTCCATTTTTTCCTCATATTTTATCTTTTTTTTTTTTTTTTTTTTTTAGTAAATTATAAGATATGATGAAAATAATGGTATCTTTAGAAAGTCCATTTAATGATGAGAAAAATGGTATATAATATGTGTGGGTACAGTAAACTAGTAAGAGGAAAATTACAGCTAAATGCAAACACTGCAGAAATGTAAAAATAGCCATTGTCATTAAGGGTAAGAAAATTGAAAAATGGTCTGGTCATTAAGGGGTTAAATGAGGGAAATAAGGATGAAGGAGCTATTTGTAAACAGTTTAATACACTCCAATAGGGAAAATGCATAATTGGGAACACATTAAAATAGGGAAACACACTGTTCCTTTAAAACTTGCCAGGCCCTTACCGTTCTACAGTCTAGCTTGTATTACATTTGTGAATGTAAAGCAAAAATCTCCATTAAGTCTAAGTAGATTTTTTCTGTTTCAATCAGCTGCTAAGTTTTCAACTCTTCAACTATCTTTAAAAGTATACACCAATCTTCATATAGCTGCATGTAATAGACAATACGATAAAGAAAAATATGCACAGATACTGATCAGCGTTGATGAGATAAGGCTGGGACACCCACTAAAATGGGTTAATAAAGCAAGAAAAGCAGATACTCACCCCCCCCCCCTCATCTGCATATGAAAAGACCCATTACACAAGCTGGAGTCTGTAGACATCAGTATACATCTATAACTTTGGTGCTGGGTTAGGAGTCTGAAAATAAGCACAATGTTATTTATAAATAAGCAAAACTATACATTTTTACAAAAACTCCTCCAGATAGGCTATTTAAGTGGATCATCTACAAAACATTTATTGCAAAAGAAAATCTAGTGTACAATGTCCCTTTAAGGACTTAAAAATATTTGCTTCACGTGTGTATGGATTCATACCAGTATCATAGGATAGCCTACAAAAATGTATCACAATATGATGGAAAACATATCTAATATAAACAAATTACAGCTTACAGTTGCAAACTCTATATTTGTTTTAAACTAATGTCAAATGTCACCATTTTCTTATGCTGACCAACCCATTATAGGTGATATAATAACTGGATCACACAAGGCTAAATTCCACTAGTGATTGGGAACAGGATGTTTTCATAGATTTTGTCTATAGATGGAGAGAAAAGGTACAGCCTGGTACTGATATGAAGTGCTGGCAAGAGTATTTCATTGTATAAACATTACAAAGATGTACAGAACTGGCCAAGAAGGGATCATTAAAATCAATGTCAGCTTGTTAAAAAATAGTCAGAAAATTAAAAATAGCTTGAATATAATAGTATGTTTATAGCACAGAGTTTGTCTTATCTTCTGGAGAGAGAAAAAAACACACTATATGTTATGTTTAAAGCCCTAATTGTGAAATGCATCACAACTATGAAGATTTTATTTATTTATTTATATTATTATTATCATAATATTATTGTTGTTGTTATTTTCATTATTATTATATTTCTTTATTTGTAAATCACATCTAAATTTCATAGTTCTCTGGCACAGGAGGAGAAAGCACATAGTGATATAAATATTTGATTTAGTTAATATGAACAATATAAATGTGAGCTTCTGTGTAGTTTCATTAAATTAAGCAAATTGTGCTAAACTCTCTAAAGAGACTGGAGCTCAGGGGCGCGATCCGATATACGGCGCAGTTTTTGGCGCAAGCGTGGAAACCTGCGCCGCCCGTAGTTTCAGTTCGCACAGTGAGCTATCTCATATACGGCGCCGGCAGTTACTAAAGTGCCGTAAGTCTGACAAACTAGCGATGTCCATAAATCTGCATAAGTACAAATTTCTGGAGTCGCCAGTGACTTAAGGCACTTTAGAAACTGCCGCCGCATAAAAAAAACTTACTAAAGTATACAATCTGCCGTTACTGTCTAACACGCCTCCCAAAAATAACCCGACACATATACCCCTCTATCCGCAATCCCCCCTCTCACTCCTAACAATAAATATATTAACCCCTAAACCGCCACTCCCAGACCCTGACGCCAGGTACATTAATTATATTATCCCCTTATGTGAGCCTCCTACCCCGCCGCCACCTACATTAACTATATTACCCCCTAATATGATCCCCCTACACCGCCGCCACCTATTTTAACTATATTACCCCCTAATGCAAGCCCCCTACCCCGCCGCCACCTACATTAACTATATTACCCCCTAATTTAATCCCCCTACCCCGCTGCCACCTATATTAAAATGATTAACCCCTAATCTAATCCCCCTACACCGCCGCCTCCTATAATAAATGTATTACCCCCTAAAATACTAAAATGTCCCTACCTTAAACTAAATTACAAATAGCCCTGAAAAGGGCCTTTTGCGGGGCATTGCCCCAAAGTAATCAGCTCTATTACCAGCCCTTAAAAGGTCCTTTTGCGGGGCATTGCCCCAAAGTAATCAGCTCTTTTACCTGTAATCTGACCCCCCTACACCGCCGCCATCTATATTAAATATATAAACCCCTAATCTAATCCCCCTACACCGCCACCACCTATATTAACTATATTAACCCTAATTATATTAGGGTTAATATAGTTAATATAGTTATTATATTATATATATTATTAATATAGTTAATAATTAATATAGTTATTATGTTATATATATTAACTATATTAACCCTATCTAACCCTAACTCCCTAACTTAATTATTATTGCAATAAATCTAAATAATATTAATATTATTAACTAAAATATTCCTATTTAAAACTAAATACTTACCTATAAAAAAAAACTAAGATAGCTACAATATAATTAATAATTACATTATAGCTATTTTAGGGTTTATATTTATTTTATAAGTAACTTGGTATTTATTTTAACTAGGTACAATAGCTATTAATTAGTTAATAACTATTTAATAGCTACCTAGTTAAAATAATTACCAATTTACCTGTAAAATAAATCCTAACCTAAGTTACAAATACACCTACACTATCAATAAATTAATTAAATAAACTACATTTATCTAAACTAAAATATAATTAAATACACTAAACTAAATTACAAAAACCCCCCACTAAATTACAAAAAATAAAAAAAGATTACAAGAATTCTAAGCTAATTACACCTAATCTAAGCCCCCTAATAAAATAACAAAGCCCCCCAAAATAAAAAAATGTCCCTACCCTAAACTAAATTACAAAAAGTAATCAGCTCTATTACCAGCCCTTAAAAGGGCCGTTTGTGGGGCATTGCCCCAAAGTAATCAGCTCTTTTACCTGTGAAAAAAAAAGAACACCCCCCCATTACAACCCACCACTCACACACCCCTACTCTAAAACCCACCCTATCCCCCCTTAAAAAACCTAAGTCTAACCCCCAAGTGGTCCTTACCTGTCCGGAAGACCGGCGGAGAAGGTCCTGTTCCAGGCGGAGAAGTCTTCTTCCAGGCGGCAACCTCTTCTTCTTCCAGGAACCAGACGGCACGGAGCTGAAGACCATCCTCTCTGGAACTGAAGACCGGCGATGCAGGAACTGAAGATCGGCGACGCTGGAAGGTAGCTATTAAATAGTTATTAACTATTTAATAGCTATTGTACCTAGTTAAAATAAATACCAAGTTACCTGTAAAAAAAATATAAACCCTAAAATAGCTACAATGTAATTATTAATTATATTGTAGCTCTCTTAGGGTTTATTTTATAGGTAAGTATTTAGTTTTAAATAGGAATATTTTAGTTAATAATATTAATATTATTTAGATTTATTGCAATAATAATTAAGTTAGGGGTGTTAGGGTTAGATAGGGTTAATATAGTTAATATATATAATATAATAACTATATTAATTATTAACTATATTAATAATATATATAATATAATAACTATATTAACTATATTAACCCTAATATAATTAGGGTTAATATAGTTAATATAGGTGGCGGCGGTGTAGGGGGGTCAGATTAGGGGTTAATATATTTAATATAGGTGGCGGCGGTGTAGGGGGATTAGATTAGGGGTTAATATATTTAATATAGGTGGCGGCGGTGTAGGGGGGTCAGATTACAGGTAAAAGAGCTGATTACTTTGGGGCAATGCCCTGCAAAAGGCCATTTTAAGGGCTGGTAATAGAGCTGATTACTTTGGGGCAATGCCCCGCAAAAGGCCCTTTTTAGGGCTATTTGTAATTTAGTTTAGGGTATGGACACTTTAGTATTTTAGGGGGTAATACATTTATTATAGGTGGCGGCGGTGTAGGGGGATTAGATTAGGGGTTAATACATTTAATATAAGTGGCGGCGGTATAGGGGGATTAGATTAGGGGTTAATATATTTAATATAGGTGGCGGCGGTGTAGGGAGATTAGATTAGGAGGTAATGTAGTTAAAATAGGTGGCGGCGGGGTAGGGGGCTCACATTAGGGGGTAATAATTTTAATATTGGTGGCGGCGGTGTAGGGGGGATTACATTAGTGGTTAATAATTTTAATGTAGGTGGCGGCGGTGTAGGGGGATCACATTAGGGGGTTAAACATTTAATGTAGGTGGCGGCGGGTCCGGGAGCGGCGATTTAGGGGTTAAGCACTTTATTAGGAATTGCTGCGGGGGATTGCGGTTGACAGGTAGATAGACATTGCGCATGCAGTTACGGGGCTCCAATACTCAGCGTAAGGCTTACTACGCCTGCAATTTGTGGCGAGGTGAAAATGGAGTAAGATTTCTCCATTTTCGCCACGTAAGTCCTTACGCTGTATATTGGATACCAAACTGCGCGGGTTTGGTATACCTGTCTATGGGCCAAAAAACTACGGCCGAAGGCAGAAATATACAAGCATAACTTCTATGTTACGCCGTATATGTGATACCAAACCCGCGCAAAATTTGGATATCGGATCGGGCCCCAGATTCCTTCTTGAAGAATGCAGCAAATTAAATGACCCAGTTTGATTAACCATTCATTAATTGCCTAATTGACAACAATAAAGGTCAATAAAAAATGTAGCGGTTTTTGACAGCTTGCAGCATTTTGCAGCATACTCATGTTACATAATTTGCTTTTTGGACTTTGTAGAGAGCAAGCGACACACAATTTTTAGAACAAAAACAAGTATTTTTTTTATGAAACACAAGTAAAATAAAAATGACTGTAAATTGCAATGTTGTATGGATAATTAAAGTTTGAGTTATATGTTTCTTAGAAAAGGTGGTTTCATTGCATAGATAATTAGGCAAACTATTAAATTACTATTTTAAAAGTGGGTTTTAAATATATGCTTCATCCTGTTCTATATCTGTAGTATTGTGTCATTATTTGTTATCTAAACTGCAGGCTGTAAAGTAAATATTAATGTAAGGGACTGGATGCTGAGATTACTAGTACTAGCTGTGCGCAGTATCCACTAGCCCAGCTGCTAGTGTTTTTGGTTGACGTGGTCCCACACCTCTTTACAGCTTGAAGCCTTCCAAATGTGATGACTTACTGGTGAGAACCCCTGCCAAGAAACAGGATAAATAACAATCCTCTGCCTCACAGCGCTTATCTGAAACAAGTTAATGAATATGCTAAATACTCTTAACAAAATGCTTCACACAAGCAGATTAGCACCTAAATTTTGTGGAACAGAGGAACACCATTTGTCAATGATAGGTTTGGTAACAAAATAATGTAGACATGTTTGAAATTGGGAGGGGGGGGGGGAGTTACACAAAGAAGACATTAGCATATGTAACACTCTAGCCTAACATGAGATGTTGGTCTGTATGGGCTTAGACAAAACAAAATAAACTGCATGTCCTTTTCACTCATATTTTGCATAGATGTTTTTCTTGTAGGGCTTAATGAAAGTCACAAATAAAATAATGTGGTTTCTATTAATGTAACCAGAACTGCGTAAAACCTAGTTACAGCTATTAGTCAATCTACAACTGTTTGTCAATATTTTATTTTTCTGCACAAGAGCTAACTGCACTCAAAGTAGAAAATCAGCATGGCTGGATTAGCCTGCATATTACAAGTTGAAAGTAAAAAGTTATTGCGTTAGCAAAAGACTAAGGGGTGCTTCAGGACTTTGGATATCACGACTGCGCTAACTCCCGCTCGCCAAAGCCTTTATTGGGGAGCGCTTATATACAGTATATATAAATATATGTATATATATATATATATATATATATATATATATATATATATATACACATATTCTGTTAATATATATATATATATACAGGGAGTGCAGAATTATTAGGCAAATTAGTATTTTGACCACATCATCCTCTTTATGCATGTTGTCTTACTCCAAGCTGTATAGGCTCGAAAGCCTACTACCAATTAAGCATATTAGGTGATGTGCATCTCTGTAATGAGAAGGGGTGTGGTCTAATGACATCAACACCCTATATCAGGTGTGCATAATTATTAGGCAACTTCCTTTCCTTTGGCAAAATGGGTCAAAAGAAGGACTTGACAGGCTCAGAAAAGTCAAAAATAGTGAGATATCTTGCAGAGGGATGCAGCACTCTTAAAATTGCAAAGCTTCTGAAGCGTGATCATCGAACAATCAAGCGTTTCATTCAAAATAGTCAACAGGGTCGCAAGAAGTGTGTGGAAAAACCAAGGCGCAAAATAACTGCCCATGAACTGAGAAAAGTCAAGCGTACAGCTGCCAAGATGCCACTTGCCACCAGTTTGGCCATATTTCAGAGCTGCAACATCACTGGAGTGCCCAAAAGCACAAGGTTTGCAATACTTAGAGACATGGCCAAGGTAAGAAAGGCTGACCACCACTGAACAAGACACACAAGCTGAAACGTCAAGACTGGGCCAAGAAATATCTCAAGACTGATTTTTCTAAGGTTTTATGGACTGATGAAATGAGAGTGAGTCTTGATGGGCCAGATGGATGGGCCGTGGCTGGATTGGTAAAGGGCAGAGAGCTCCAGTCCGACTCAGACGCCAGCAAGGTGGAGGTGGAGTACTGGTTTGGGCTGGTATCATCAAAGATGAGCTTGTGGGGCCTTTTCGGGTTGAGGATGGAGTCAAGCTCAACTCCCAGTCCTACTGCCAGTTTCTGGAAGACACCTTCTTCAAGCAGTGGTACAGGAAGAAGTCTGCATCCTTCAAGAAAAACATGATTTTCATGCAGGACAATGCTCCATCACACGCGTCCAAGTACTCCACAGCGTGGCTGGCAAGAAAGGGTATAAAAGAAGAAAATCTAATGACATGGCCTCCTTGTTCACCTGATCTGAACCCCATTGAGAACCTGTGGTCCATCATCAAATGTGAGATTTACAAGGAGGGAAAACAGTACACCTCTCTGAACAGTGTCTGGGAGGCTGTGGTTGCTGCTGCACGCAATGTTGATTGTGAACAGATCAAAACACTGACAGAATCCATGGATGGCAGGCTTTTGAGTGTCCTTGCAAAGAAAGGTGGCTATATTGGTCACTGATTTGTTTTTGTTTTGTTTTTGAATGTCAGAAATGTATATTTGTGAATGTTGAGATGTTATATTGGTTTCACTGGTAAAAATAAATAATTGAAATGGGTATATATTTGTTTTTTGTTAAGTTGCCTAATAATTATGCACAGTAATAGTCACCTGCACACACAGATATCCCCCTAAAATAGCTATAACTAAAAACAAACTACAAACTACTTCCAAAACTACTCAGCTTTGATATTAATGAGTTTTTTTGGGTTCATTGAGAACATGGTTGTTGTTCAATAATAAAATTAATCCTCAAAAATACAACTTGCCTAATAATTCTGCACTCCCTGTATATATATATATATATATATATATATATATATATATATATATATACACACACATATATACAGTATATACAGATTCTCTTTATATATATATATATATATATATATATATACACACACACACACACACACACATATACAGTATATACAGATTCTGTTAATATATATATATATATATATATACACACACATATATACAGTATATACAGATTCTGTTAATATATATATATATATATATATATATATATATATATATATATATATATATATATACACACACACCCTTACATTTTACTTCAGGTCTCAAGTCACGCTAAATATTCTAGTGCAGTTTTGGCTTGCATTCGAGTGCAACCTATAACTTTAAACTTGTAATATGAGCGCTATTTAGCGCGGCCACAATCTCCATTCTCTGTTAAATGGGATTTACCATGAACTTGTTATATCAAGTTATGTGCTAATGTTAGTGTTGCCCAGAATTATGGCTTATCGCAACACACAATATCATTAGTGCACCACTTCTAATCTTGGCCAATATGTCTTAGCGTTCATATACCGGTACAAATATAGTTTAAACCCTCTCCACAGCACAGTGAAAGAAGCCACTTCCTTGGATATTTTTAATTTATTCACACAATCCTTTCAAGATTAAAATATCAAACTTCAAACCCTCCTATGGGGTTGATTTATCAAAGGCTTTTGCCAGTCTTCAACCACTATGACTGCACGTTCTTAAAAGAGAACCTGCAGACTGTATTTAACAAGCAGCGGTCATCAAACCGCTGCTTCTCTAACCTTTCGCCACCTCTTAGGTGGCAAATTTTAATCTCCCCGGTCTCGTCTGACTGGCGAGATTGACAGCTCCTGCCCGCGTGTGATTAGTTGTGCCGCGGGCAGGGGGCAGGATTGCACGCAAACGTAAAATAGCGCTCATGTGCAATGCTGAATTTCAGCAGAGGAATTCAGCCCGGCAGAGGCGAGTTGCACCAGACAGGGGCACGTATGTGCGCCATGTCTGCCACAGCTTTATTCTACCAAATTAATTACACTTTCAGCACATTTCCCCATCCCTATCTAGTAATATTTACATGCTAATCTAAGCTACATCTGCTAATAGACAGATGTGCGTACATACAGACTCTGCTAATAGACAGATATACATATATACATACACATTCTGCTAATAGACAGATATACATATATACATACACATTCTGCTAATAGACATATGTGCATACATACAGACTCTGCTAATAGACAGATACACATATATACATACAGACTCTGCTAATAGACAGATGTGCATACATACAGACTCTGCTAATAGACAGATGTGCATACATACAGACTCTGCTAATAGACAGATATACATATATACATACAGATTCTGCTAATAGACAGATGTGCATACATACAGACTCTGCTAATAGACATATATACATATATACATACAGACTCTGCTAATAGACAGATATACATATATACATACAGACTCTGCTAATAGACAGATATACATATATACATACAGACTCTGCTAATAGACAGATATGCATATATACATACAGACTCTGCTAATAGACAGATATACATATATACATACAGACTGTGCTAATAGACAGATATAGATGTGCATACATACAGACTCTGCTAATAGACAGATGTGCATACATACAGACTCTGCTAATAGACAGATATACATATATACATACAGACTCTGCTAATAGACAGATGTGCATACATACAGACTCTGCTAATAGACAGATGTGCATACATACAGACTCTGCTAATAGACAGTTATACATATATACATACAGATTCTGCTAATAGACAGATGTGCATACATACAGACTCTGCTAATAGACAGATATACATATATACATACAGACTCTGCTAATAGACAGATATACATATATATATACAGACTCTGCTAATAGACAGATATACATATATACATACAGACTCTGCTAATAGACAGATGTGCATACATACAGACTCTGCTAATAGACAGATATACATATATACATACAGACTCTGCTAATAGACAGATGTGCATACATACAGACTCTGCTAATAGACAGATGTGCATACATACAGACTCTGCTAATAGACAGTTATACATATATACATACAGATTCTGCTAATAGACAGATGTGCATACATACAGACTCTGCTAATAGACAGATATACATATATACATACAGACTCTGCTAATAGACAGATATACATATATATATACAGACTCTGCTAATAGACAGATATACATATATACATACAGAGTCTGCTAATAGACAGATGTGCATGCATACAGACTTTGCTAATAGACAGATATACATATATACATACAGACTCTGCTAATAGACAGATATACATATATACATACAGACTCTGCTAATAGACAGATATACATATATACATACAGACTCTGCTAATAGACAGATATACATATATACATACAGACTCTGCTAATAGACAGATGTGCATACATACAGACTCTGCTAATAGACAGATGTGCATACATACATACTCTGCTAATAGACAGATATACATATATACATACATACAGACTCTGCTAATAGACAGATGTGCATACATACAGACTCTGCTAATAGACAGATGTGCATACATACAGACTCTGCTAATAGACAGATATACATATATACATACAGACTCTGCTATTAGACATATGTGCATACATACAGACTCTGCTAATAGACAGATGTGCATACATACAGACTCTGCTAATAGACAGATATACATATATACATACAGACTCTGCTAATAGACAGATGTGCATACATACAGACTCTGCTAATAGACAGATGTGCATACATACAGACTCTGCTAATAGACAGATATACATATATACATACAGATTCTGCTAATAGACATATGTGCATACATACAGACTCTGCTAATAGACATATGTGCATACATACAGCTTCTGCTAATAGACAGATATACATACATATTTTGCTAATAGACATATATACATACATATTCTGCTTATAGACAGATGTGCATACATACAGACTCTGCTAATAGATAGATATAGATACATAAAGATACTGCTAGTAGACAGATATACATACATATAGATACTGCTAGTAGACAGATATACATACATATAGATACTGCTAGTAGACAGATATACAGTACATACATATAGATACTACTAGTAGACAGATATACATACATATAGATACTGCTAGTTGACAGATATACATACATATAGATACTACTAGTAGATAGATAAACATACATACATGTTCTGCTAGTAGACAGATATACATACATATAGATACTGCTAGTGGATAGATATACAGTACATACATATAGATACTACTAGTAGACAGATATACATACATATAGATACTGCTAGTTGACAGATATACATACATATAGATACTGCTAGTTGACAGATATACATACATATAGATACTACTAGTAGACAGATATACATACATATAGATACTGCTAGTAAACAGATATACAGTACATACATATAGATACTACTAGTAGACAGATATACATACATATAGATACTGCTAGTTGACAGATATACATACATATAGATACTACTAGTAGATAGATAAACATACATACATGTTCTGCTAGTAGACAGATATACATACATATAGATACTGCTAGTAGATAGATATACAGTACATACATATAGATACTACTAGTAGACAGATATACATACATATAGATACTGCTAGTTGACAGATATACATACATATAGATACTGCTAGTTGACAGATATACATACATATACATACTACTAGTAGACAGATATACATACATATAGATACTGCTAGTAAACAGATATACAGTACATACATATAGATACTACTAGTTGACAGATATACATACATATAGATACTGCTAGTAGATAGATAAACATACATACATGTTCTGCTAGTAGACAGATATACATACATATAGATACTGCTAGCAGATAGATATACAGTACATACATATAGATACTACTAGTAGACAGATATACATACATATAGATACTGCTAGTTGACAGATATACATACATATAGATACTGCTAGTTGACAGATATACATACATATAGATACTACTAGTAGACAGATATACATACATATAGATACTGCTAGTAAACAGATATACAGTACATACATATAGATACTACTAGTAGACAGATATACATACATATAGATACTGCTAGTTGACAGATATACATACATATAGATTCTGCTAGTTGACAGATTACATACATATAAATACTACTAGTAGACAGATATACATACATATAGATACTGCTAGTTGACAGATATACATACATATAGATACTACTAGTAGATAGATAAACATACATACATGTTCTGCTAGTAGACAGATATACATACATATAGATACTGCTAGCAGATAGATATACAGTACATACATATAGATACTACTAGTAGACAGGTATACATACATATAGATACTGCTAGTTGACAGATATACATACATATAGATACTGCTAGTTGACAGATATACATACATATAGATACTACTAGTAGACAGATATACATACATATAGATACTGCTAGTAAACAGATATACAGTACATACATATAGATACTACTAGTAGACAGATATACATACATATAGATACTGCTAGTTGACAGATATACATACATATAGATACTGCTAGTTGACAGATTACATACATATAAATACTACTAGTAGACAGATATACATACATATAGATACTGCTAGTTGACAGATATACATACATATAGATAGTACTAGTAGATAGATAAACATACATACATGTTCTGCTAGTAGACAGATATACATACATATAGATACTGCTAGTAGACAGATATACATACATACATACACGTTCTATGTAAACATATAGATTCTGGTAATAGTTAAAAAAAAATACACCATTTGTATTGCAGGTTATAAACGGCCTAAATTGTCTAATATTGTTAAAATTAACTATTTCTTACTTTTTTCTCCATGACATAAACAACTTACAGTTTTCTTCTTAAAAAGGAAAATTTGCAATTATCAGTGATTAAAATACAAGTGCAATCCGAATGCTTGAAGATGGGACCTCAGTGTCCTGAATAATTGCAACTGTATCTGCTAATAGTTAGCTATTAAAGGTATCGCCTGCACATCGCTTTTTTTTATCTTTTTTACTTTCAGTTTATTTTGGAATTTGATACACTTTTTGGTCATACACTCTTATTGATTGTACCCAATTTTGGTCATTATCGTGTCTTTGTCTCCAAAGTGTTATTTATATTAAAGTATAATATTAATCCCTGATATTAATATACTTTAATGGAGACATAGATATCAAAATTACAATTGATTGATTTTAGACAGAATTTAAAACAATACTTTATTAGCTATATAGGTTCAAGGCCCTTCATGTGTCTTGAGCACTATATCTCAGCTGTGTTTCTAACAATGTTTGAACCAATGTTATCCATATAGTGTATTTCCCTTTAAAGGGATATGAAACAACAAGAAAAATACTTTCATTCAGATACGGCATGCAATTTTAAACAACTTTCTAATTTATTTCTATTATCAATTTTCTTTGTTCTCTTGGTATCTTTTGTTGAAAAGCAGGAACTTAAGCTCAGGAGCGTTCATGTGTCTGGAGCACTAAATGGCAGCGTTTTTTCAAGAATGTTATCCATTTGCAAAAGCACTAGATGGCAGCACTGTTTCCTGTTATGTGGTGCTCCAGATGCCTACCAAGGTATCGCTTCAACGAAGGATTAATATAACAGTTTTCATTGTGCAAAGCTGGGGAATGGGTAGTAAAGGCATTATCTATCTTTTTAAGTAATACCTATTTTGGAGTAGACTGTCCCTTTAAATTTACTCCTTGTAGGTTTATGGAATGTGATATATTTTTTACCACTAGAGGGCACAATTTTCACATTTCCAGGTCTGCAACCAGGTCTCATTAAAGCACCATAATAGTCAAAACAATTAGATGTTTTAATTCATCAGAGAATATCAATTTAAGACTATTGACACTGCCCTGCTGTGTGTTTAACCTTTGTACAGTAGAAGTACTGCAGAGCACTCTGGGTCTCTAGTAAAAAACACTGTTGATTTAATCAGCAGCGCTAGCTGTATAACTAGCGCTGCTGATTGAATCAGAGGCATTTTCTGTTTGGGACCCATAGAACAGAGTGTTACTTCTACTGTGTGTTTAACCCCTTTGCAGGAGTTAAACACACAGTAGTACATGGTCAATAGTCTTAAAATTACATTACAATACATTTTTGACTATTATTGCACTTTAACATTGGATCCTACAGTTGCAGCATATTTGCTCTGTGGCAGAGGTATTAACCACCGCAAAAAAGTCTCTATCAATTATTTCCATTTTCACCAGTTCCTGGGCCCCATTACATATGCGGTGCCGTTTTTTGTGCTGTTTTGGTATCCTATATACAGCGCTGCATATAAATGCGGCACGTATATTTCACCCGTAGCCTGCAATTTTTACTCCCATAAGCTAATATGGGACCGCATCGCTAATCTGTATCAAATATTCAGCGCAAGGACTTACGTGGCGAAAATGGAGAAATCTTACTCCATTTTCACCTCGCCACACAAGGCAGCCGCAGCAAGCCTTGCGCTGAGTATCGGAGCACCGTAACTCCCGAAAATGCCTGCAAAAATAAACTAACACCTAACGCATGCGAAATATCTATATACCTGTCAACCGCAATCCCCCACCGCAACAAATAATAAAGTGTATTAACCCCTATATCTGCCATCAAACCCACACCGCAAGTAATAACTAAATTATTAACCCCTAAATCCGCCAACCCCAATATCGCAAACTACCTTTTAAAACTATTAACCCCTAATTTGCCATTAACCCACAACGCAAACTACCTATTAAAGTATTAACCCCTAAACCGCCAAAGCCCACAACGCAATAAACCTATTAAAGTATTAACCTCTAAACCGCCAAAGCCCACAACGCAAATAAATAAATTACTAAGCCCCCTAACCTAACACCCCCTAAATGTACCCAAATTACCTAAATTACAAAATACTAAAGTTACTATTAAAATTAAAAAAACTAACACTAATTTAAAAATAAAAATAAACTATAAATTAAAGGGACAGTCTAGTCAAAATTAAAATTCTGGTGTAGACTGTCCCTTTAAGCTACAATTACAGAAAATCTGGGGGTTAATACTTTAATAGGTAGTTTGCGTTGTGGGTAATGGCGGATTATGGGTTAATAGTTTTAATAGGTAGTTTGCGATGTTGGGGTTGGCGGATTTAGGGGTTAATAATTTACGGCTAGATTACGAGTTGTGCGTTAGGGTAAAAAAGCAGCGTTAAGAGGTCCTAACGCTGCTTTTTTACGGCCGTTGATATTATGAGTCTTGCAGGTTTAGGGGCACCGCACACTCCTTTGGCCTTACCGCAAAACGACTTACGTAAACTTCGTAAAGTCTTTTTTCTATGGGACTTCAATAGCGCTGATATTACGAGTCTGCCCTGGGAGGCCAAAAAGTGAGCGGTACACCCTATAAAAGTCAGTAGTTATGAGTTTTATGGTAAAACGCCGTAACATAAAACTCATAACTAAAGTGCTAAAAAGTACACTAACACCCATAAACTACCTATTAACCCCTAAACCGAGGCCCTCCCGCATCGCAAACACTATAATAAAAATTTTAACTCCTAATCTGCCCCTCCGTACACCGCCGCAACCTACATTATATGTATGAACCCCTAATCTGACCCCAACATTGCCGACACCTACATTATATTTATTAACCCCTAATCTGCCGCCCCCAACGTCGACACCACTATAATAAACATATTAACTCCTAAACCGCCACGCTCCCGCCTCACAAACATTAGTTAAATATTATTAACCCTTAATCTGTCGGCCCTAACATCGACGCCACCTACCTACATTTATTAACCCCTAATCTGCTGCCCCAATGTCGCCGCCACTATATTAAAGTTTTTAACCCCTAAATCTAAGCCTAACCCTAAACCTAACACCCCCTAACTTAAATATAATTTAAATAAATCTAAATAAATATTCCTATCATTAACTAAATTATTCCTATTTAAAACTAAATACTTAACTGTAAAATAAACCCTAAAATAGCTACAATATAACTAATAGTTACATTGTAGCCAGTTTAGGATTTATTTTTATATTACAGGCAAGTTTGTATTTATTTTAACTAGGTAGAATAGTTATTAAATAGTTATTAACTATTTAATAACTACCTAGCTAAAATAAAGACAAATTTACCTGTAAAATTAAACCTAACCTAAGTTACACTAACACCTAACACTACACTACAATTAAATAAATTCCCTACATTAAATACAATTAAATAAATTAAATTAAATTAGCTAAAGTATAAAACCCCCCCACTAAATTACAGAAAATAATAAACAAATTACAGAAATTTAAACTAATTTCACCTAATCTAATAGCCCTATTAAAATAAAAAAGCCCCCCAAAATAAAAAAAAAACCTAGCCTAAACTAATTTACCAATAGCCCTTAAAAGGGTCTTTTGCGGGGCATTGCCCCAAAGTAATCAGCTCTTTTACCTGTAAAAAAATTACAAACAACCCCCCAACAGTAAAACCCACCACGCACACAACCAACCCCCAAATAAAATACTATCTAAAAAAACCTAAGCTCCCCATAGCCCTGAAAAGGGCATTTGGATGGGCATTGCCCTTAAAAGGGCAGTTAGCTCTTTTGCCGCCCAAACCCTAATCTAAAAAATAAAACCCACCCAATACACCCTTAAAAAAACCTAACACTAACCCCCTGAAGATCGACTTACCGGGAGACGTCTTCATCCAAGCCGGGTGAAACGGTCCTCCAGATGGGCAGAAGTCTTCATCCAAGCCGGGCAGAAGTGGTCCTCCAGACGGGCAGAAGTCTTCATCCATACGGCATCTTCTATCTTCATCCATCCAGCGCGGAGCGGGTCCATCTTCAAGACATCCGACGCTGAGCATCCTCTTCATCCAATGACTAAAACAGAATGAAGGTACCTTTAAGTGACGTCATCCAAGATGGTGTCCCTTAGATTCCGATTGGCTGATAGAATTCAGCCAATTGGAATTAAGGTAGAAGAAATCCTATTGGCTGATGCAATCAGCCAATAGGATTGAAGTTCAATTCTATTGGCTGATCCAATCAGCCAATAGGCTTGAGCTCGCATTCTATTGGCTGTTCCAATCAGGTAGGTAGGTGGCATCGATGTTAGGGTCGGCAGATTAGGGGTTAATAATATTTAACTAATGTTTGCGAAGGCGGGAGTGTGGCGGTTTAGGGGTTAATATGTTTATTATAGTGGCGGCGACGTTGGGGGCAGCAGATTAGGGGTTAATAAGTGTAGGTAGGTGGCAGCGACATTGGGGATGGCAGATTAGGGGTTAATAAATATAATGTAGGTGTCAGCGATGTTGGGGGTAGCAGATTAGGGGTTCATAAGTATAATGTAGGTGGCGGCGGTGTCCGGAGCAGCATATTAGGGGTTAATAATATAATGCAGGTGTCGGCGATGTCGGGGGCGACAGATTAGGGTTAATAAGTGTAAGATTAGGGGTGTTTAGACTCGGGGTTCATGTTAGGGTGTTAGGTGGTTCTGAAAACTCGCAATACCAGCGCTGTAGGTAAGTGAGCGGTGAGGGAAAACTGCTCGTTAGCACCACATAGGCTCTAACGCAAAACTCGTAATCTAGGTGTTAGTTATTACTTGTGGTGTGGGTTTGATGGCGGACATAGGGGTTAATAGTTTAATTAGGCATATTGCATTGTGGGGGTTGTCGTTGTAGGGGTTAATATATTTATTATTAGTTGTGAGAGGGGGGATTGCGGATGTAGAGGTTCTACGCGTCAGGCTTATTTTTGGGAGGCGTGTTAGACTTTTACGGAAGATTATTTATTTTTTTAACTTTTCTTAGGCGCCAGCAGTTTCTAAGGTGCCGTAAGTCACTAGCGACTCCAGAAATTTGTATTTACGCTCATTTCTGGACATCGCTAGTTTATTCGACATACGGCACTTTATGAACTGCCGGCGGGGTTTATCGGATATCCCGATGTGCGAGGTGAAATTATGGGCGGTGCGGGTTGCAGCGCTTGCACTGAAGCCTGTGCCGTATATGCAATCTCGCCCCCTATGTTTTTCTAAAGTGGAGAATTGAGTGTATTTTATTGAATAACTGCACAGAATAATACAGGAACTGGTGAGACTAGAGATGTGAAAAACACTGGGGCTGCCCTCTTTGTATTATTTTAAAAAAAGGGGCAGTCCCTGCAAGTGGCAAGATGTTACCCATAAAAAGTAATGGAACTCGCTGGAAAAGTAAACTTTGCTATGGGGAATTAAATTATCAGGGGGTGCACATTAAAAATTAAATCCTGCAGCAAATACAGTTACTCTATTTTCAGAGTTTATTATGTTACAATCACCTCTATTTTCTTATACTTTTGTATTTTTTGTGTTTTGCGTATTTTTTTTTTCAATGGCTCTTATTGAGTGATAAGAGTTAAACACAATAGTCATTACATTTTTCTTGTCCTGTACATCGTTCATATACATAGTAATATTGCAAAGCAAAAGGGAATAACTGGGAAAAGGTGTACATTCATCAATGATTATTGATCACAAATATTTGAAAACCGTATCTGCTCCACAACATTTTTGAGAGACATGAGATAAAATTATTTGTTTCCTAATGCTTGTATGGATGGAACCATTGGTATTTTTCAAGGGTTCTTAGAGAGGGGGGGAGATAGCGAACTTGTTAGTTGGTAGGGAATGGATTTGAAAAGGTGCATTCCTCCCATATGAAGGAAATGGATAAGTAATCATCTAACCTTTTAGAGATAACATAATGGTATTTTTCTAACAGTATTGTGGTGGACACTAAATTTTTCCACGCCCCAAGTGTAGGTGGGTCATTCCATTTCCAATTTTAGGGAATCAGTCGTTTTGCACTATTGACCATTATATATAGCAATTAGAGTCTCAATTTACATTGGACCCTTGGGAATTTGTTAAACAAGACAGTGACTGGATCTTCTGCAGTTTTATCTCAATAAATTTCTGTATTTCTGCAATTATTGCAGACCAATAAGGGGCCATAAGCAAGCTTTCCCACCAGATATGTAGAAAAGTACCTTGGTTCCCGCAAGCCCTCCAACAGTCTGAAGATGTATTTTTAAAAATAGTTGCAAGTCTAGTTGGCGTAAGATACCATCTGCATTGGAGCTTAATGTTCATCTCTAAGATTTGTATAGAGAATGTGTTTTGTCATATTTTTAAATATCTGAGACCAGTCTTTTTGTGTAGGTGGAGTTTGCAATTCTGCTGCCCATTTGGTTATGTATGACAGTAGCTTCCTAGAGTGATGTGTAAGGAGTAATTTGTAATTCAAGGATAAGATTCCTTTTGTAGGTAAAATGTTATAGCATAGAATCTCAAATGCTGTAACTGGTTTTAAAATGTTTTGTTTTTTTCCAAGTGGTTGTTAATAAAATGTGTGAGTTGTTGGTACCGGAACCAGTGATAGAAAACTCCCTCATGATAATCCTGAAGTTCAGCTCTCAGTTTTATTCTATCATTTTGCAGGATATCGTAACAGGAAGCATTCGCAGAGAGAGATTTAATGAGTGTCTGAGTGGGGGCCGGTGGAATCGGTAAATTTGGGTTATAGTGGGGTTAATGGGGAGGTGAGCGTAGAAATAGTGGGTATCTTTATGAGGCGGTTGTCCCATATTCTATATGTTTCTACTGTTAGTTTAGAAAGGTTTTGACCTAATTCCCGTTGGGAAGGTGGGAGCCAGCAGCTGCTTCACAATTGTGGCACATCTGCCAGAGTGTGTTCAAGAATGACCCACTCCTTGTGTGAGGAGTTGTTACTCCAGTCTACCATTGGTGTGAGAAATCCCGCCCATCTATAATATTTTAAGTGTGGAACACCCAACCCTCCCTTATCTTTCATTCAATACATAGTAGATTTCGCTATTTTTTGCCTTTTATTTTTCCATATATATGTATTGATTAGTTTTTGTAAAGCAATTATTTGGGAGTCGAAATATTTATTGGAATATGTATAGGATTTTTGGAAAGATTGACATCTTAACTGCATTGATCCTACCTATCCATGATAAAGTTTTGTTGTGCCAGGATTGTAATTCTTGTTGTACATTTTTAATAAGTGTGAGTAGAATCTTTGAATTTGTGGATAAGTGTACTCCTAAATATTTTATGGGGTTCTTTTGATATTTAAATTCATATTCTATTTTTTGAATAATTGTTTGGGGGAGGGCTATACTCAGAAATTCTGATTTACTCGCATTGACTTTGAAGTTGGAGTATTTACCATATGTTGCTAGTTCTTTCATGAGGAAGGTAGTGGAGCGAGATGGGTCGAAATAGTGAAAAGTATGTCATCCGCGTAGAGAGTAATTTTATAAACCAAGGTGCCAATTTCGATGCCCCTTATATTATCATTCTGTCTAATTTTGGTTGTCAAGACCTCCACTGCCAATATGCAGAGGAGTGGTGATAGTGGGAACCCTGCCATGTACCATTGTGAATGGGAAGCGGTGATGAGAGGACATTGTTCAGTGAGATCTTGGAGCTAGGCTGGCTATATAGGGCGAATATTTTTGTGACAAAGATGTCTGAAAGTCTGAATTGTAATAGTGGGATATTGAAAGACAAAAAAGGGGTGCCTGTGTGTATCAATAGCAGACAAAATCTGGACACAAAGAAACCCCTGATACAGGGTATTCATATTTTATCCAAGCACTCATACAGTGCTATAAGGAGCAGACTGGATTTTTATACAGCCACCCAGCTGACTGGTCTCCAGGTAACAGGAACACTGGATTCTCCTAGCTTGATACTCCCAATGGTAGTGATTGGTATTGAAAGGCAATGCAAGGTTTCAGTTTAAAAACAATTTATTTAAAACCCCCAATATTATAAAAACAGGAACCAAGAGGTAGGATATCCTAGCTAGCCCTCCTCACAGTGTGCAATGCGTTTCTCATCACTTCAGAATGCTGTTTCATCAGGCATCACTGTGAATGGGAAGTGGTGATGAGAGGGCATTGTTCAGTGAGATCTTGGCGCTAGGCTGGCTATATAGAGCAAATATTTTTGTGAAAAAGATGTCTGGAAGTCCGAATTGTAATAGTGCTTGTCAAGAAATTCCAGTTGAAGGTTTTTTCCGCATCCATTGACTCAAATATAGAAGGGATTTGGTATGAGAATGCGTATTCAATTAAGGAGAGGATTTTAGTGGTGTTGTCACGGACTTCTCAACCTGGGGTAAATTCTGCTTGATTTATATTGATTAAAGATGAGAGGAATTTGTTTAGTCAGGAAGCCAATATTTTAGCATAGACCTTTAAGTCTACATTCAACAATGAGATGGGCCTAAAATTGGGTGACAATCTGGAGATTTCCCTGATTTGGGTACGACAGATATGTGGGCTTCCAGCATGGTGGATAGGAAGTGGGTGGTGGAGGAACATGTGTAAGATATGGGCGAGTAAGAGTGGTAGAAAGGTTTGATAATATTAGACTGAAAGACCATCCGGTCCCGGACATTTCCCAGTGTTAAGTTGTTTTATGGCAAATGCAATCTCTGATGGAGATATTGGGGATTCTAAATCCTTTCTCCAGTTATCTGTGATCTAAGGCAGATCACATGATAGTAAGTATTCTTTAAGGTTGATGTCTTCTATTTCTGTGCTCTTTTGTGGGTTGATATTATATAGTTTAGAATAATATTTGTGAAATTGCCTTACAATCTCAGGGGTGGTCCTTATTTTTGTGTTGCTAGGTGACTTCAGTTAGTGTCTGACCAGAAAAACTTTACCTCCACCGCCGAGTGGTCTGACCAAGTTGTCGGTGATATAACTGAAGTGTTGATAAGCTAGAGGCCTTCCTAGTTTGTTAGTATATGGTCAATTCTGCTGTAAGAGTGGTTAGGGTGCGAAAAGAAAGTGTAGTCCCTTTTGTCAGGGTGTACAAACCGCCATATATCATATAAATTATTGTATTTGAGGGCTTTCCAGAGAAAGTTAGTGGTTTTTGAGATCATGGATTTTGGATTTGAAACATCAAATTTTGGGTCTAGTGGGAAATTAAAGTCCCCTCCCATGAACACTATCCCTTTTGATAGATCTAAGTATTTGCAAAATAGCGACTTAAAGAAAGGATGTGGTGTGTGTTAGGGGCATATGCATTCAGTAATGTTATATGTTTTCCGAATAGCAGTCCTGTTAGTCCCAGGAATCTGCCATCATTGTCTCTGTCTAATTTATGAAGTGTAAATGGTATGTTTTTACTGATAAGGATGCTTACTCTTTTTTTAACCTCAGCTGAGCTATGGTAATGTTTGGTGTAATGGGTTCCAAAGTATTTAAGTTCCTTATGTTTTTTAAAATGAGTCTCTTGCAGGAAGAGTATGTCTGCCCCTTGTTTAGCTAAATAAGATAATGCCTTATGCCTTTTACTGGGGGAGTTAAATCCTTTGAAATTTTGAGTGGCAAGTGACAGTTTACGGGGATTAGGTTCCATATTGAATGTCTAGTGAGTATGAGATCAACTGTAATATCTGTGTATGTGGAGCAAAGCAAAACCATGAATGCAACAAAGTACAACAATAAACAATGTGTTAAAAATAAACAAACATATCAAAACCATGCAAAAATTACCTGTAATGGTGTTGCACATGGGTCCAACCCCGAGGGATCGTCTCCATCCACTCCGACATTATTCTGAAATAAATTGGGGGGGGGGGGCGTAATGGCAGCTTTCTTTATCTCAGTTAAATGCTTTTAGAGACATTATATAGACATAGTCTTTATCATTAAATGCTTGGAGTGGCAAACGCATATTGAGCATAAAACAAGTCTCTAGATTTAAAGGTAGTATTAAACAAAGCATACACACACTTTAACTAACAAGCCTGAATAGTGTGCAGCAATAAATAAGTATAGGGGTAAATTCTTCTCTCCGTGTGCCATTGACATATATACTACTCAACTTTGTAAATTCCTCCAAGTGGAGGTCAACATATAATAGCAAACATTACTTACAGTTTCACCACAAGTTTCTGGAATTTTTATAATTCTGATGAAGGAGATGTGTCAGTACTTGTTTAAGTTAGGCTCATTTCGGTACATAAATCAAAACAGTTTTCTTCAAGGCTTTGCTGGATAAATGTACCTTAAGGGGGAGGTCAGAAAACCAATGTATCTTCCCTTCTGTTAATGACTGAAGTTTGGTCTTGGAGATCTGGGTCCAGTTGTCCTCAGAGCCTTTGGGTCCTGGGCTTGTAGAAAGGATAAAGTTATTTTTTTGTTTGTTGATCACCGTTGTCCATTTTTAAGTGAGGTGGAGGGCATTTTTTGTGCGGTCAGTGTGTCTGAGTCCTGATAGGGTCTGTGGTGCTTCAATATTTAAAGCCCTGCAGAAGTCGGAAATCTCTGAGGTATCCTTGCAAATAAATCTTTTGTCCTCATGGATGACTAAAAGTTGTGTTGGGAAACCCCACCGGTAAGGGATTCTCTTGAGGCGCAACAGTTGCGTTAGGGGACTGAAATCTCTTCTTTATTGCAAAGTTCTTTGTGAGAGGTCAGCAAAAAACTGCAGGACTGTTCCTCTAAATCTAATTGGTTGGTTCTTTCGAAGTAGGCCTAGTAATTCTTCTTTATCTCATTTTTAAAAAAAATAAAATTATGATGTCCCTTGGGGGAGCTGATTCTGGTGGCTTTGGGCGTAAAGCTCTGTGGGCTCTATCCCACGGGATGTGTTCAGATCAGTTGGCCCCCTTTAAGTGTGTGAAAAGGGCTGGTAAGTAGGTAGGAAGGTCTTTGGGTAAGACTGATTCTGGCACCCCTCGGATGCGAAGATTTTTCCTGCAACTCCTGTTTTCCAGGTCATCAACTTTATTATGTAAGGTTTCCAGCGAATGTTGTTGTAATTCATAGCGTAACTGTAATTGATTAAATTCCTCCCTCATGGAGTCATTGCCGTCTTCCAGCGCTTCTACCCTGAAGCCTAGAGCATGGACATCTTGTTTTATGTCCGCTAGTCCTTATCTCATGCATGCACGGACAATATCTGCAATATTTTGTTTGGATGGGTGAGAGGAGAGTACTTATGCAGGGATTTGTAGTATTTCTGATATTGCATGTTCTGTCAACTGATGTGTATCAGAAGTTGCTGCAATAGCTGCAGAATTAGGAGATGTCTGTTCCATAGTATTAAAATAAGATATGACAGATTGGCTTTTGCTCGCCTGGGATTTTGTTGCTCTATCTTGTTTAGGTTTCTGTTTAGAGGCCATTGTGACTACAGAATAAATGCTTGGATCCTCTGGCAGATATAATCCAAAGTTATTATGCATATTTTAGTAGAGGCAGGGACTTTACTAATGTACAGTCTGCAATTTGCTGTTTGAGTAAAGGCTGTATCACATATGTATAACAAGCTCTCTTTTTGTTACGCTATGCCACGCTTGTGCAGATTAAGGAGTTTAGGCATTAATTGAGATTTTCAGGCCATTAATCCTAATTCAGTTTTGCATCAATGACTGGAGAACCCTCCCTGAGTGACCTTTCCCAATCCTTTCTGTTATTATATTCCCTTTAACAACGGTAGTTGCTTCTTATTTTAACTTTAATATATCTTGGGCTGCAGTATGTAGGCCGTAATCCGACTGAGTTATGTTTTGTAAAGTTAGCCTTTAGCTGGAAAAAAATTTAAGGGGTTCTCCCTATGCCTCTTACCCTTGTCGATCTGGCCCAGTGGTATGGCCTGTTGAGGATATAGACACTGCTTGTGTGCCGGCCGTTAACTTGTGGTCCGTGGAATATCGCGTGTCCTACAAGGCCCCAAACAGTGATGAGAGCGATTACAGCATTTTCCAGCTTACTGCCGCATCGATTTTGTTCCTCCTTGTCTCCGATGTACCGGGGCCTGCTAGGACAGCTTAATCCTTCATAACCTGAGCGAGTTAGAGCATTTGGTCTCTTTCTTTAAGTTATTAGTCAGTGTGCCATAAGCGTAGCTCCGGAGTTACGCCACCATCTTGGCCGGCTCCGCCCCTCCCGTGTTTTGTGTATTTTGACCAAATGTCCCTACCTTTCAGTTTGCAAGAAAAAATGGTGAAAACTGCAGGGGCAAAATGTTAAGCGGATATGCCAGATCTGGCGGAGAAATTTCAGCTAAACCCATGGGACGTCCCGGTTCAGCCGCTAGGTGCGAGAAAACTAAATTAACAATAAGGAAACAATACGCTTTAAATTTCATATTTTTGTGTATGTGCAGTGCAGTTTAACCTGCATAAATGTAATATGAATTTTAATGTTTTGCAAAACAATTTAGTTACTAATTTTTGACAGCAAATTTTTAATGAAATGTTTAATTCATTTTATTGGATTTTTAAATTACGATTTTTTTATGAGCTCTATGGTAATGTATGCATCACCTTCACATACTGAAAAAAGCAGGGAACACCCCTTTGGGAAACACACTATTCTCAGTGTTAAACTGCCTGTATAGAATTAGAAGCTTCATAGTACTGGAGAGATTTCTTAGAAAATCTCACAGCACAGAGTGCTTTAGATCTTCGGTCCTAAGGCCCCATTGTAAAAAAATTGCCGGTCAAGGCGTTGTTTTTCCATGTCAAAACTCTCAGTGGCAGCCCTCATGGAATTCTATAAAAGGGGGCTGTCCTGCGAGTGGCAAGATGTCTCCCTCACAAATATTGAGAGCTCTGTGCTAGGCAAAAGTTTGAAATGAAGGGCAAAGTACAGAGGAGGAAATCCCTGTGCTTTAAAACATGAATATTACTCTTAATACAAATCAAATTACACTGTTTTCATATGGTTTTCTTTTCAGAATAATAAGTTTTGAGTATTTTGATGAAAACTCACCACTTTTTAACTTGCGAGAAAAAACATTGAGATCTGTAATATGAAAATGTTTATAGAATTATGCTAGGATTTTAGAAAAAATTTCCCATGTTTAACCCATTTTACGAAAAAAACAGCAATTACATTTTGTCATTTGTACTTTTAAGTACGAATTTCATGTTGTTGGTTTTTTTTGCACATACAGTGTACTTAAATTAGATTTATGCTGTGCATAGTTAATATGATTTATTCCTGTGTAAATTACCTACACATTTTACGTTTTTGATCAAATATAATTTCTGGTTAACAATTTTTTTAGGAATTGTGATGCACCTTAAAGGGACAGTATACAATAGAATTGTTATTGTTTCAAAAGATAGATAATCCCTTTTTTACCCGTTCCTCAGTTTTGCATAACCAACACAGTTATATTAATATACTTTTTACCTCTCTGATTACCTTGTTAGCTACGCTTCTTCTGATAGCCCCCTGATCACATGACTTTGTATTTATTATCTATTGACTTGCACTTAGTACTGTGTTGTGGTAAATCTTAAATAACTCCTCTGGCGTGAACACAATGTTATCTATATGGCCCACATGAACTAGCAGTCTCCTGTTGTGAAAATCAAATAAAAAAGCATGGGATAAGAGGCTGCCTGTAGGGGCTTAGAAACAGGCAGAAATTTAGAGGTTTAAATGTTATAAAGCATATTAATATAACAATGTTGGTTGTGCAAAGCTTGGGAATGGGTAGTAAAGGCATTATCTAGCTTTTTAAACAATAACAATTTTAGTGTAGACTGTCCCTTTAACAATACAATTTCTTCCTTCATATTTCTGTGTGAACGGTTCAGTTATTCTTTTTTGTAAGATTTTAAAATTAAAATTTTATTGTGCACTTTAGTAATGTATGCATCTCCTTACCATACGAAAATGCAGTATATGCCCCTTGGCGAGACACCCTGTTTTCAGGATAAAAATGTGGATTTACATAATTCCACCAAGGAAATAGAAGGGCTGGCGAGAATTCTTATAAAATCTCACCAGCCCAGGGATCGTTTTAGAATCAGGGTATAAGTTTTAATATCCACTAACCACATGATCTAATCCTATAACATTCACAATCATGCTCAAACAGTCATTTTATTTTATTGAGCTCATAAATAAATGCATTGAACTGACACACTTATTGTTACAAATGTGTTGTATTAAAATAGATACTGAACCCAATTTTTTTCTTTCATGGTTCCGATAGAGCATGCAATTTTAAGCAACCTCCTAATTTACTAATTTTATCAATTTTTCTTCGTTCTCTTGGTATTTTTATTTGTAAAAGTAGGAATGTACGTTTACGAGCCAGCCCACTTTTGGTTCAGCACCCTGGATAGCGCTTGCTGATTGGTGGCTGCATTTAGCCACAAATCAGCAAGAGCTACCCAGATGCTGAACCAAAGATGGTAATCTTACATTCCTGTTTTTCAAATAAAGATACAAAGAGAACAAAGAAAAATTGATAAAAGGAGTAAATTAGGAAGTTGCTTAAAATTGAATGTTCTATCTGAATCATGAGAGACAACATTTGGTTTCAGTAATCCCTTTAAGAGCAATACCATATATAAAGTTACAGTATTAAATGATAATTAACTGAAAGAATGTGCTTGGTGTTAAAAAAAAATCTAAAAAAAAGGTTAATTTCTTTGGGCACCACACCTATTAAAATTATAAATACATTTTCACTTAGTAATTTTGAAATGTAAGTATTTGAGTGCAGCTGTGTACATATAACAGTATGATTTTGGTGTCATAATTGAGTACATATAATTGACTAGCAACTTAAAAAGACATAACAGTAAATTTAAAATGCACAGCATTTCCTTGAGAAGCTATCTCATGTTTTATAACTATTCTTGTCAGCTGTAGTCACTTACCCACCCCCCCCAAATGTTTTTGTCCCTCTTTTTGAACTCAGGATAATAGACACCATAACATTTTTTTGGTTGTTGAAGTGGCAAATTAATTTGTACGCTTCCAATTTAAGAATGTAAATGTTATTTGAATAGTCACAAATCTAAATTCAAAGTAATAAAGTGTTATTTTCACATGTTAAATACAAAGGTACACAGGTAAAATTCACACACTTTAGTGGAAGATAATTAGTTAAATACCTTTACTGCAAGACAATCGATGTTAATGCTCTTTAATGGAAAATAATTCATGATAACACTCTTAAGTAGGAAATAATTCTTGATAACACTCTTAAAGGGACAGTCTACATCAGAATTTTTATTGTTTTAAAAGATAGATAATCCCTTTATTACCCATTTCCCAGTTTTGCATAACCAACACAGTTATAATAATATATTTTTAACCTCTGTGATTATCTTGTATCTAAGCCTCTGCAAACTGCCCCCTTTTTCAGTTCTTTTGACAGACTTGCAGTCTAGCCAATCAGTGCCTGCTCCCAGATAACTTCTCGTGCACGAGCACAGTGTTATCTATATGAAATACGTGAACTAACACCCTCTAGTGGTGAAAAACTGTTAAAATGCAATCTGAAAGAGGTGGGCTTCAAGGTCTAAGAAATTAGCATATGAACCTCCTAGGTTAAGCTTTCAACTAAGAATACCAAGAGAACAAAGCAAAATTGGTGATAAAAGTAAATTGGAAAATTGTTTAAAATTACATGCTCTATGTGAATCATGAAAGTTTATTTTGGTCTAGACTGTCCCTTTAAGTAGGAAATAATTCATGTTAACACCCTTTAAGTAACAATTTGAAAGGAAAAAAAGGAAGAACTTAAGCAAAGGCACGAGAGAAAGGCACATGTCCTTCTTCAGTGGTGAGACAAAGGGAAGGTTCAAATTGTTGTGAAAGTTGCTGGGAATGTGTATTAAGAGATCAGAGGAATCACAATAAGCATTTGAGTTAAGTAAATTCCTGCAGAAAATGAAGCAGTTCTTTATTATGCCAGTGTTTACCTCCTGTTGGTTTTGCCACATATCGTATATTTGAGTCTGTTGTCTGAGACCCCTCTATTGTAACAGTTAAAAGAACTATAGTGTTCTGTTATTTAATCTGAAAAGTGCAGCAGTTAGCTCCTCTATCGCTTGTGGCATTTGCTGGGGACTGTGTGTGCAGCCAATTACATTTCTAAAAAGGCCTAAATTCCAATCCATCAAAATTCTCATGAGAAAACATTGTATGTATTTTATTTTATTTGCTTGTTTTCTAAGTGATTCTAACCAAACCAATGAGAGGAGTGTATGAAAAACAATCTAGAATTAGTAAACAATATAACAGAATAAAATGTAGGTAAACACACAAAACATATAAAAAACAAAGTTTTTTTTTTTTGGGGGGGGGGGATTATTAGAAATATTTTTACAAATACAAAAGATGCACAATAAAGAGAAAAAGTAAAACAAGGCAGCTAAATAACTCACTATTGATGATTACTGCCTAAAGGTTCATTTAAAACTGTTGCTTTAGATTTTGAAGACAATATGAAGTGCAAGTGAGCTTTAAGACCTGATATTTCACTGGCTGATAAGCAGATCTCACATTACTTTATTGGTGGGGATTTTTTTAGTGCAGGAACATCTGTTTTACAACAAAAAAACAACAACCTACAAATAGAAATTAACTTCATTTAAAATACATTTTAAACTAAACAGCCCTTTGGGAGGGAAAAATAGCCATTAATATCCTGTTATAACATGGGCTAAATTAATAATGTAATTTAATTGTTTCTACGTGTTTAAAAACTAAAATAAAGAGTAAAATCCATTTAAAATAAAGAACAATACATATTCCAATGATTATTATCACTGCTTTTTTATTACAACAATTAAAAACACAGAGGGGCATATTTATCAAGGTCTGGTGAACCTGATCCGACAGTGCGGATCAGGTCCGCCAGACCTCGCTGAATACGGCGAGCAATACGCTTGCCGTATTCAGCATTGCACCAGCAGCTCACAAGAACTGCTGGTGCAACGCCGCCCCCTGCAGACTCGCGGCCAATCGGCCGCCAGCAGGGGGTGTCAATCAACCAGGTCGTACTCGATCGGGTTGATTTCTGCCGATGTCTGTCCGCCTGCTCAGAGCAGATGGACAGGTTATGGAGCAGCGGTCTTTGTGACCGCTGCTTCATAACTGCTGTTTCTGGCGAGCCTGCAGGCTCCCCAGAAACACGGGGCATCAAGCTCCATTCAGAGCTTGATACATATGCCCCTAAGTATTATTGTGCCCTGTGTCAGAAGTGGTGCACATACACAGATCAGTGATATTGTTGTCTCCTTGACTTGCCATATCATAAACTTCAGTTTAGCTGCAAAATACAGAGCGGGAGCAGATCTTTATCGACTGGCTTCTGAAATGAGTTAAAATAAGACATTAAAGAGAGCTGCAGGTTCAGGAGGAAAAAAACATGCTACTGTAATATGCTACTGTAGTTGTACCTAGCAGTCTAATGTCCCTTTAAAAGAACTTTAACAGAGAAAAAAAGTATACAGCCAAGAAACGGCACATGAAACAGGCAAAAATGTGTTTTTAACAAGCCCTTGGTGTAATTTCAAAAGAACGAAAAAAAACTTGGAGAAAAGGCCAAAAACATATTTTCTGACTAACCAGAAAACTACTGTTGAATTTCCATATGCAAACTATAGGAGCTGCATGCATTTGAAACAACACGTAAACTGAGCATGCTCAAGAACATTAAGGGACAAGAAAATCTAACTTAAACTTCTGCGATTTGTATAGAGTATGCAGTTATAAGAGGCTTTTCAACTTTCATTCTCTTGGTATCCTTTGTTGAAAAGAATATGTATATATCTTTAGCAACAGCAATGAACTTCTGGGAGTTAGCTAGTGATTGATGGCTACACACAAATGCCTCTTGTCATTGGCTCCTCAGATGTGTTCAGCTGGTTCCAAGTAGTGCTTTGTTGTTCTGAATCCATTTGTAAAGGTACAATAGGCACTCTGAGTTTGTATTACACAATGTTTAAAGGGATATTAAATGGTAAAGACATGCTAAACCTAATAATGTATTCAAAACAAAGATTATCCAGAGAATAATACGAAAAACTTGTAAATGTACTATAGTCAGGGTTTTCAAACAGATTGCAATAGATTTGAATGTATCAAAAAACAAACAAACAAACATGCAATTGCCATGTGAGGCACTTACAGTGGGACTTTGGATTGACTGGAATTACGCCCTTGTTTATCTAATCTAAATTCTTTAACTTGTGAATGTGTTTTTGTGACCAAAACAATTAACAGAGGATGCAACTTCACTTCTTTTATAAAGTATAAATAACAAGTCAGGGGGTCATATCCGGGCAGCTGTTATAGGAGGCTGCAATAATGCGAGATGGTTGAAATCAGCTGTTAAATCTGCCATTTCAGTCACTTCGGGGAAGATATTACATTTAGATATTTATGGAATACTTCTGCATCATTCCCAGATAGTTTGGCATAATCCTTTCTGTAGACTTTCTCAGTTTTCCTGATCAGGACTGTTGAGACCTGCAGAAGTACCCGAGTTGTGAATTAGATGGGGTAAAAAACCCAGCTTTAGCCTGTGTGGTGTTAATTGTGATTACAAGAGAAGTATCACAAGAGTAATTTGATGATGGAGCTTGCTGAAGTAATTGTATTAAAAGCAGTCCACTGTTTCCTAAAGGAGCACCTCTAATATCCATTAAAGCATTTGGAAGATGAGTGGGGCAGTATTTGTGGGCTCAAAGAGCAAAGAGAAATTTTGGCTGAATTGCAATTCTGCAGGGGGCAAAGAATGATCTGTTTGGCACTAAACAAGATACATTTAGTGAAACTGAGATGACAGACACCCAAGATGAGTCTCTAATAGTGATTACAGGGTGTGCACAGCTAGCTGTTACCCCTTTGTAATACATCACCTGCAATGATCCTACCTCAAGTGAGAGTATCAGAGCTGCAACAAGATGATCATAAATTAGATTGGGTCAGGTCTTTTGGGAATTACCCAAAGAGGCTGTCTTCTCCTCTGGTTGCCAATACCTAATACCCTGTTAAATGGTCAATACATGGAAGTGAGTTCAGTTTTTGGGTCTACTACTTAGGAAAAGTTTGAGCTACTTTCGTCCACATAGCGTGAGGGGGGTTTACAGTTTGGAAGAGTAGAGTCTACAGAGTTTGTGAGAAATAGAACTACTTACAATGTCTCTGCTGGTCCTAAGGCTTTAGTTGCACCACAAACTGTAATACTGGAGGTAAGACTCTATGTGAACAAATACTCCTCTTTTCACCATTTTCCTGGGTCTCCAGAATGGGTACTCAAGTAGGGTAATGCATTGATATACCCTCTTTTGAAGCGAGTTACTAGATCATGTGTATATCTCTAGCTAACATAGCATAATGTATTTTCATTGTACTGAAGTAACTTGTATTAAGTTAATTTATATCACCAAGTATTAACATATTTATAATAGCCTTGCTGTTTCTCAATTTTGTTCAACTTGTTTATTATTATTTTCAATGCTTAAGACTTGCAGTCTTATGAGAGTTAGTCCCACAAATCTAAGCTACTTGATTAGATTTTCAAGTTTAATCATCATAACGGTACTAGTCGATAAGCCTGCCCAAAGGGCAGTCTAATTATTTTTTAAACTACAGATGTAGAAACAACCTATTTTGTAACTCTTCTTTTATATAAATATTTAAGAAAATCTCAAGTAAAACTAAAATTAATAACCCCTTAACCGTCAACCACTCACATCGCAATACACCAATACAACAGTAATATTAACTTAGAAAGAGTGCTGTATATACAAATTTAATAATATATGGCTTTGATCAGCAAAGCAAAAAATATCTATCATCTGTCTATCTGTCTATCATTTATCAATCTATTTGAAATTCTAGCTAAATTAACAACATTTTATGTAGAAAATTTTACAGCATATTTTCTGAGATTTTTTTCAGTTGCTGCTTGATTTGAAAAATAATAGCACCGATCACAATGGCAGCTTGCTGTGTTATTTTGTGTTCTGCCTCACACAATAATGTATGATCGGGTATCACAGGTTGTGGGTTAACTAAATAATTCCTATTTAAAACTAAATACTTACCTATAAAATAAACCCCAAGCTAGCTACAATATAACTAATAGTTACATTGTAGCTATCTTAGGGTTTATTTTTATTTCACAGGCAAGTTTGTATTTATTGTAACTAGGTAGACTAGTTACTAAATAGTTCTTAACTATTTATTAACTACCTATCTAAAATAAATACAAATGTATCTGTAAAATAAAACCTAACCTGTCTTACACTAACACCTAACACTACACTACAATTAAATAAATTACATTAATGAAATACAATTAAATAAATTACAAAAAAAAACAAACACTAAATTACACAAAATAAAAAATAAATTATCAGATATTTAAACTAATTACATCTAATCTAATAGCCCTATCAAAATAAAAAAGCCCCCCCCCCCAAAAAAAAATTAATAAAAACCTGGCCTAAACTAAACTGCCAATAGCCTTTAAAAGGGCCTTTTGTGGGGCAATGCCCCAAAGAAATCAGCTCTTTTACCTGTAAAAAAAATACAAACGACCCCCCAACAGTAAAACCCACCACCCACACAACCAAACCCCCCAAATAAAAGCCTAACTAAAAAAAACCTAAGCTCCCCATTGCCCTGAAAAGGGCATTTGGATGGGCATTGCCCTTAAAAGGGCATTTAGCTCTTTTTCTGACCAAACCCTAATCTAAAAATAAAACCCACAAAAAATAAACCCTTAAAAAAACCTAACACTAACCCCTGAAGATCCACTTACAGTTTTTGAAGACCCGACATCCATCCTCAACAAAGCCGGGAGAAATCTTCATCCAAGCGGCAAAAAGTCTCAACGAAGCCGGCAGAAGTCTTCATCCAAGCGGCCAAAGTCTTCATTCAAGCCGGCAGAAGTCTTCATCCAGACGGCATCTTCTATCTTAATCCATCCGACGCGAAGCGGCTCCATCTTCAAGACATCCGGCATGGGGCATCCTCTTCAATCATCGTCTTCTTGCAGAATGAAGGTTCCTTTAAATGACGTCATCCAAGATGGCATCCCTTGAATCCCGATTGGCTGGTAGAATTCTATCAGCCAATCAGAATTAAAGGTGAAAAAATCCTATTGGCTGATGCAATCAGCCAATAGGATTGAGCTACAATCCTATTGGCTGATCCAATCAGTCAATAGGATTGAACTTGCATTCTATTGGCTGTTCCAGTCAGCCAATAGGATTGAGCTTGCCCTCTATTGGCTGATTGGAACAGCCAATAGAAAGCGAGCTTAATCCCATTGGCTGATTGGGTCAGCCAATAGGTTTGAAGCTCAATCCTATTGGCTGATTGCATCAGCCAATAGGATTTTTACCCTTTAATTCTGCCAATCAGACAATCAGATTTCAAGGGACGCCATCTTGGATGACGTCCCTTAAAGGGAACCTTCAGTGTACGGCTGGGACCGTATGAAGAGGATGCTCCGCGCTGGATGGCTTGAAGATGGAGCTGCTCCACGTCGCAAGAATAAAGATAGAAGATGCCGTCTGGATGAAGACTTCTGCCCGCCTGGATGATGACTTCTTGCCTCTTGGATGAAGACTTCTCCCGGCTTCGTTGAGGACTTTTTGCCACTTGGATGAAGACTTTGCTGGCTGGATGAGGATGGATGTCCGGTCTTCAAAAACTGTAAGTGGATCTTCGGGGGTTAGTGTTAGTTTTTTTTTAAGGGTTTATTGGGTGGGTTTTGTTTTTAGCTTAGGGTTTTGGGCAACGTAAAATAGCTAAATGC
Source organism: Bombina bombina (assembly GCF_027579735.1). Taxonomy (NCBI): domain Eukaryota; kingdom Metazoa; phylum Chordata; class Amphibia; order Anura; family Bombinatoridae; genus Bombina; species Bombina bombina. Next base: position 564,087,274 of record NC_069504.1, read on the forward strand.
CCTTTTAAGGGCAATGCCCATCCAAATGCCAATTTCAGGGCAATGGGGAGCTTAGGTTTATTTAAATAGGATTTTATTTGGGGGGTTAGTTGTGTGGGTGGTGGGTTTTACTGTTGGGGGGTTGTTTGTATTTTTTTTACAGATAAAAGAGCTGATTTATTTGGGGCAATACCCAGCAAAAGGCCCTTTTAAGGTCTATTGGCAGTTTAGTGTAGGCTAGGTTTTTTTATTTTGGGGAGCTTTTTTATTTTGATAGGGCTATTAGATTAGCAGTAATTTGTTTTTATTTTTTATAATTTCTTTTTTTATTTTGTGTAATGTAGTGTTTATTATTTTTTGTAATTTAGATAAATGTATTTTTTTAATTTAATTTATTTAATTTTATTGTAATGTTAGGTGTTAGTGTAACTCAGGTTAGGTTTTATTTTACAGGTACATTTGTATTTATTTTAACTAGGTAGCTGGTAAATAGTTAATAACTATTTACTAACTAGTCTACCTAGTTAAAAGTAATACAAACTTCGCTGTGAAATAAAAATAAAACCTAAGATAGCTACAAAAACTATTAGTTATATTGTAGCTAGCTTAGGGTTTATTTTACAGGTAAGTATTTAGTTTAAAATAGGAATTATTTAGTTATTAATAGTAGGTTTTATTTAGATTTATTTTAATTATGTTAAAGTTAGGGGTGTTAGGGTTTGGATTACGTTAGGGTTAGGGTTAGACTTAGGGTTAGGGGTTAATATATTTATTTAGTTTAGTTTAGTTAGTTTAGTTAGTGATGTGGGAGGCCAGAGGTTTAGGGGTTAATAACGTTTTCATAGTGGCGGCGACGACGTTGGGGGCCGCAGATTAGGGGTTAATAAGTGTAATGTAGGTGTCGGCAATGTCAGGGCAGCAGATTGGGTGTTTAGACATGGTTTTATGTTAGGGTGTTAGGTTTAAACATACATTTTCTTTCCCCATAGACATCAATGGGGCTGCGTTACGTAGCTTTAAGCTCCGCGATTGCAGGTGTTAGTCTTTTTTTTTGCCGGATCTTCCCATTGATGTCTATGGGGAAATCGTGTACGAGCACGTCAAAGCAGCTCAAAGCAGCGCTGGTATTTGTGTGCGGTATGGCGCTCAATGCAGCCATATCGCCCGCAAATGTTGGGTTTTTGCAAACCTGTAATAGCAGCACTATTAAAGGTGAGCAGTGGAAATAACTTGCAAGTTATTAGTGAGTCACTCATAACGCAAAACTCGTAATCTGGCTGAAAGAATTTTTAATGCACCCGATACTTCAATAGCTTATCCTATACTTTCAATATGAAGCAGTAGCAGCGCCCTCGTTGCGCTTGTATTACAAATGTCAGTTTAAGTGTTTTGCTTGTGCGCAATCCGAAAAACTGTTTTGTATTTCAACACTTTTGAAAACTGTCATCTCTTGCTATTGTGCATTCAAGAACATGGAAGGCATATAACTGACAACATAACCAATAGCTGAGCTCAGGTAGTTACTGGTTATGCCATCTGAGTGGAATGTTCTATCTGCTTTGCACTGTAGTGTTCTTCGACATGAATTTCAGTACAGGCCCTCATAGAAATCTGACAAAAATGATGCACCTATACTATATCTGATGTGAATACTGTAGCGCACACTATAATACCAATTACACCAAGCATTTGTAATGCCAGCTCATAAATACAGACAGTATCAATAGCATCCCAGCAATGTTTATGCTTCCTACTCCTTTTTGCTATGTGTAATCTGATCTACTGTTTTTTACTAGACACTTATATTTTTCTTGTATATTTTTTGCCCAACATTATTACAAAGGTTTATAAAATATAAATTATTTTTAAAGCGATTCTAAAAAAATACAATTAGCCAACATTAGGGCATTAGGATGAATGTTGTATAATAAACATACTTTTTGGAAAGGACAGTCAGTTCCTGGTATACTAATTATCTTGGAAATAAAAAAATAAGCGAAAATCTCTATACTTCATATACTTGTAGTGGATATAACTATATATATATATAACTAGCTGCCACACATTGGTGGTGGTATAACCAAATACCAAATGATATTACCTTCTTTAGAAAAAAAATGTGTACGTGTCCCATAATAATTTAAATAATAAAGACACATACAACACAAATTTATCAAGCAAGATGGATGTGGTAAGACACGATATATTACTCTATGTTTGTAATTTAAAGAAAAAGTAAAGTCAAAACTAAACTTTGATGATTCAGAGAGAGCATGTAAACCTTTCCAGTTTACTTTGATTATAACACGTGCTTCATTCGCTTGGTATACTTTTTTTAACAGCATATCTAAGTAGGCTCAGAAGCAGCAAGGCCCTGCTTGGAGCCAGCTGGTGATTGGTGGCTGCACATATGTGCCTCTTGTCATTGGCTCATCTGATATGTTCAGCTAGCTCCCAATAGTGTATCACTGATAATGAGACTAATCATTAGAAATTGGAAAGTTATTTAAAATGGCATACTTTATCTGAATCATAAAGTTTAATTTTGACTTTACTGTCCCTTTAATAGAAAATATTTCCTTGTGATTCATGTCTTAACATGCAGGAAAAAAAATCCAAAGCACACAGCAGCTTACAGAGTTCATTAAATGATGACGATGGTGGTGAGATGCATTAGTACTATTTATCTATGTTAAACAGACAAAGCATTGCTACATTTTAATCTGTCTGATAACTGAATCAATCAGAAATTAGTCTTCTGCCCAATGAACATTTACTCGCAATGAACACAGACTACAGTCTGCAATGTTACAGTTATCTCTTAGACTTCTTGGTGCATGTGTCATTCCTTTAATACCAAGCAATTGAAATGATGGGTCTGTTAAAGGAATAGTCTAGTCTAAATTAAACGTTCAGGATTCATATTGAGCTCTGGTTTTCAACCCTGTCCTCAGCCCTCCCCAACGGTCCAGGTTTTCTGGATTACCTTGGATGAGAGCAGGTAAAATAACCGTTTACTGATCAGCTGATTATTTCACCTGTGCTCTGGTTCAGGTTACCTCAAAATGAGGCCTGTTAGGGAGGCCTGTGGATAGGTTTGAAAACCAGTGAGATAGAGCATGCAATTTTAAGCAACTAAGTTACTCCTATTATCAATTTTTCTTCGTTCTCTTGGTATCGTTATTTGAAAAAGCAGGAATGTAAGCATAGGAGCGGGGCGATTTATGGTTCAGTACCCGGGTAGTGCTTTCTGATTAGCGTCTAAATGTAACCACCAATCAGCAAAGGCTACCCAGGAAATATGTTTATAGTTGTATGGCTGCTTCTTGCCTAATTCTTGGTCTACAATTTCAATTAATGACCCAGGATAATAGATCTAGAAAATAAAATATAATATTTACTTGGCAGTTTCTTCCTCCTTACACAAGGTAACACACAGAAACTAGACCTAGCACTACAGGTAGAATTTGTTTCATAAAGAGTACTAGAGTGATAATATAATTTGTAAAACAACAGCCACACCTTTTACTTATTTAAAGTGATTGTAAAGTCAGCCTCCTGTCTAAACAGCTGTGTAACAGTTATCCCAAAATAACCTGAGTTTCATTCCTCAAATTTTACGTTTTCTAATGGATACCTGTATTTTCTTAATCTTATATTAATTTTCGGCAAAATCATCCTCCTCCCGGCATTCGCGCTCCGTTGCTGCCTTTTTTGATTGACGTCTTAATAGCCAATAACGGCTCTAATCACGGGGGGACCCACCCCCTTACCATGACGTAATACGTTCTTATTGCGCATGCGTTCGTTTGCGGTGCAGAGCTAATCTATTGTAAGCTCGTGCACATTTCGCGCATGCACAATAGAAGTAAACACGGCGTCGCAATAGGATTATATACGGAGTCCTGTAATTTCCTCTGTATTGTAACGCTAGGATTAGTGGATCTGAAAGGGCTCCGTATATACGTTTTATTTATTTTAGCTATGTCACCAACTATGTTTATGAAGAGAATGCAATATAGGAGTAACGCATGCGCAATGCAAAATATACACGGGAGCGCGCAGTGCCGATACGTAAACAGCGGGTGAGACCGCTGTTTACGTAATATGGAGGAAAACTAGCAAACAGTGAGTGGGAGGAGCGGGTAAGTGAATGATCGATATTAAATATATATCATAAAAACGAAATCATAGATTATATTAAAAATGTATTGTGGCGGTATGCTTAATCGGATGATTCCCTACCAAACTATATTATACAAACCTGAAAAATTTACATTCACTTTAAATCTTATATTTATAGTTTAGATTCATTTTCCTTGGTTTTATAATTAGATTCATTTTCCTTGGTTTTATAATTAGATTCATTTTCCTTGGTTTTATAATTCTCTGCATGTACAGGACAAGGGATTTAGGAACAGAGCAATGTCACTGTTCTAAAACAATCAGTTTAGACAATCTTAAATATAACCTAAAGCATTGCATCTTAAAGTTGAAAATATAATTGCACAATCTTTATTAAAATGCATACTTTATTTTATGAGGTATATTGCTTTACAAAGCTCACTCTGCTTAATTTGTGCAGTTGCTTTGGGCTCCAGGCAGTCTTTGTTTATTGTGCCTGGGTTAGAGCCAAACAAACTAAGGGCAATCAGCTTCCCAGCTGTATATGAAGCTTTTTTTTTTTTTTTTGCAAATAAATACATTAAAATTGCTACACATTCTGATTTATTTTAAATCTCAAAAATGTAGTTTTCCTTAAATGATGCTCTGCACACATTTCCTCTTTTACATTTAATTGAGAGATATTTAATTTACCAGTTTACTTGTCAATTAAATAGCAAAGTAGATATTATCTATTAGAAAAATAAAGTTTTTTTTATTTACAGATTGGCTTAATGCAGGAGCGAGAAACCAAACTCATGCTGATGAGTCTCATAAAGGATGAAACAGCTGTCCATAAATGTTTTTTCTGGCGTTGAGCTCTTCACACATGCTATGCTTTTAAATCTGTCTTCAATAGTACTGTAAATGCATTCTAGAATTCATGTATATATAGAATTGAATGATGCTTAAACATGATACTGTATGTAAGTGGGGTGGATTCTGAGGTAGCAACATAGTTCTTCATATATATTAAAAAAAAGGATAGTTCACTCAATGTTAAAAGGGGTGAAAAATCAGCATCTCTTCATGTATGGCAGCCATTCCGGTGTCTGTGTCTGTTGAATTCCAACACAGGCACACCACATTCTACTTAATGAAGTACTGATAAGGGGATCACCTGAACCACATCTTATTTAATGAGGAAAAGTATAAAAACTACTGCTGTGGTCATCTCTAACCTCTTGTAATAGGATCTGCTGGATGGGAAAAACATTCGGCTAGATTACGAGTTTTGCGTTATGAGCGGTGCGGTACTAACTTGTCACCGCTCACTTTCCTACAGCGCTGGTATTACAGGTTTACAAAAACCTGGCGTTAACAGGCAAGAAGTGAGCGTAAAGCAACTTTGAGCTTCATACCGCACTCCAATACCAGCGTTGCTAAAAGCTGTGGTGAGATGGTTTTACGTGCTTGTGCACGATTTCCCCATAGACATCAATGGGGAGAGCCGGCTAAAAAAAAGTCAAACACCTGCAAAAAAGGAGAGTAAAGCTCCATAACGCAGTTTCCTATGGGGAAACAAAATTTATGTTTACACCTAACACCCTAACATAAACCCAGAGTCTAAACACCCCTAATCTTGCACTTATTAACCCCTAATCTGCTGCTCCCGACATCGCCAACACCTACATTATACTTATTAACCCCTAATCTGCCACTCCAGACATCACCACCACTATAATAAACATATTAACCCCTAAACCGCCGCACTGCCGCATCACAAACACTAGTTAAATATTATTAACCCCTAATCTGCTGACCCTAACATCACCGCCACCTACCTAAATTTATTAACCCCTCTTTTACCTGTAAAAAAAATACAAACAACCCCCCAACAGTAAAAACCACCACCCACACAACCAACCCCCCAAATAAAATCCTAACTAAAAAAACCTAAGCTCCCCATTGCCCTGAAAAGGGCATTTGGATTGGCATTGCCCTTAAAAGGGCATTTAGCACTTTTTCCGCCCAAAAGCCTTAAAATAAAACCCACCCAATAAACCCTTAAAAAACCTAACACTAACACCCGAAGATCCACTTACAGTTTTTGAATACCTGACATCCATCCTCAACGAAGCCGGCAGAAGTCCTCAACGAAGCGGCAGAAGTCTTCATCCAACCGGGTAGAAGTCTTCATCCATGTGGTGTGGAGCAGGTCCATCTTCAAGACATCCGGCGTGGAGCATCCTCTTCTCTTGACGTCTAACGAAGAATGAAGGTTCCTTTAAGTGACATCATCCAAGATGGTGTCCCTTTAATTCCGATTAGCTGATAGAATTCTATCAGCCAATCGGAATAAAAGGTTACAAAATCCTATTGGCTGATGCGATCAGCCAATAGGATTGAGCTTAGTAGTTTAGTTTAGGCTTGGTAGTTTAGTTTAAGCTAGTTTTTTTTTTTTTTGGGGAGGGCTTTTTTATTTTGATAGGGCTATTAGATTAGGTGTAATTAGTTTTAATATCTGATAATTTCTTTTTTTATTTTGTGTAATTTAGTGTTTGTTTGTTTTTGTAATTTAGGTAATTGTATTTAATAAATGTAATTTATTTCACTGTAATGTAAGGTTAGGTGTTAGTGTAACTCAGGTTAGGTTTTATTTTATAGGTAAATTTGTATTTATTTTAGCTAGGTAGTTAGTAAATAGTTAATAACTATTTAGTAACTATTCCACCTAGTTAAAATAAATACAAACTTGCCTGTAAAATAAAAATAAACCCTACGCTAGCTACAATGTAACTATTAGTTATCTTGTAGCTAGCTTAGGGTTTATTTTACAGGTAAGTATTTTGTTTTAAATAGGAATTATTTAGGTAATGATAGTAGGTTTTATTTATATTTATTTTAATTAGATTTAAATTAGGGGGTGTTAGGGTTAGGGTTAGACTAGGGTTTAATAAATATAGGTAGGTGGCGGCAATGTTAGGGGCAGCAGATTAGGGGTTAATAATATTTAACTAGTGTTTGCGATGTGGGAATGCGGAGGTTTAGGGCTTAATATGTTTATTCTAGTGGCGGCGATGTCCGAAGCGGCAGATTAGGGGTTATTCATTTTATTTTAGTGTTTACAATGCGGGAGGGCCTCGGTTTAGGGTTTAATAGGTAGCTTATGGGTGTTAGTGTACTTTTTAGCACTTTAGTTATGAGTTTTATGTTACAGCATTGTAGCATAAAACCCATAACTACTGACTTTCAGTTTATAGTATAGATCTTGGCGGTGTAGGGTGTACCGCTCACTTTTTGGCATCCCAGGCAGACTCGTAATACCGGCGGAAAGGAAGTCCCATTGAAAAAAGGACTTTTTGAAAGCTGCGATAATTACATTGCGTTACGGCCAAAAAAGTGTGCGGTGCAAGACTCGTAATACCAGAGGTAGTGAAAAAGAGCCTTAACGCTGCTTTTTCACTTATACCACAAAACTCGTAATCTAGCCAATTGTTAGTAGTACCTCAAAGTAATTGGAATAAAAAAATAAATATTGACCTTGACAAAAGAGTTGAAAAGTAAAGTTTTAACTCCTTAAAATTTCAAAGGCAGCGGTTCATAAAAGCAATGTCAAGCAGCAGACATTGGGGACAATAAAGCTAAAGACGGGCAGACTCTCCACTGCCCGGTATGACTATCGACTCATTTGAATGCCACTCAAAAAACATAACATCAATCAAGTGACCTACAAAAAGAATGTCAAATGGCAGCTGGGATGAAGTGCACGTAGATAATAGTTCAAAACACACTCCTTGAGGCAGTGCTGAAGTCATGCAGAGCTAGAAAAAAACCTTTCATCAATGAGAAGCAAAGAAGAGCCAGGCTGGGGTTTGCAAAAGACTATAAAGATTAAACCACAGTGGACTGGAGTAAGGCCATCCTCTCTGATGAGTCCAATTATCAGCTTGGCCCAACACCTGGTCATCTAATGATTAAACGGAGACCTGGAGTGGCCTACAAGCCACAGTGTCTTGCACCCACTGTGAAATTTGGTTGAGGATCGGTGATGATCTGCGGGTTATTCAGCAAGGCTTGAATCAGGCAGATTTACCTTTGTGAAGGATGCATGAATGAAGCCAAGTACAAGTCATTCTGCTCTGACAATGTTCCCCAGATGAAAGGATTGGTTTTTCCAGTAGGACAATGTGCCATGTTACACAGCCAGGTCAATCAAGGTGGGATGGAGGACCACCAGATCAAGACACTGTCATGGCCAGCCCATCCTCCAGACCTAAACCCCATGGAAAACCTTTGTAATGTGATCAGGAGAAAGATGGATGGTCACAAACCATATATGTGAAAGACTGATGCAGAGCATGCCAATATTCATGAAAGCTGTTATTGAAAATTATGGTTATTCTACCAAATATTGATTTCTAAATCCTTGCTATTGTGTTGTTTAAAAATGAATATGTTTTCTTTGCATTATTTGAGGTCTGAATACACTGCATCTTTGTTATTTTAACCAGTTGTCATTTTCTGCAGATAAATGCTCTTTATGACAATATTTTTATTTGGAAATTGGGAGAAATGTCAGTGTTTATAGAAAAAAACGATTTTTTTCATTTTATTCAAACACACACCTATAAATACCTTACTTGGCGGGATCAGAGTGATAAACTTCAGGAAAGTTTTCCCTTGTGAAAAGCACAACCAGGCTAAAAGAGGTTACTCCTTGGTGGTTACTTGTCATAAAACAAGCTACTGAGCTGGTGTTCGTTCCTGGTAGAGCAATTCTCTCTTTGTATGCATTTGTATTATGACCCTGGGGATGTCTCCCTAAGTGTGATAGGGGAAACCAGAAGTGGACTTCTTGCCCAGTGTGCTTAGAGGAATATGGCTGCACCTCACTGATGAGGCCCACAGAAGACCGAAATGATCATCTGGGATTGTCATGTTCCTTCCTCAGAGGAGAATTGCCTGGTATTTCATGGGCTGGACTGACCTTACTCGGCGGGATCAGACTGATATACTTCAGAAAAGTTTTCCTCTATTAAAATCACAACTGGTATAAAAGAGGCTGCTCCTAGGTGGTAACTCGCCATATAAATAGTAAAACCAGAGAAACTGATCATTTTGCAGTGGTCTCATACTTTTTCCAGAACTGTATATCTATCTATATATCTGTATATACAGTATATATGACAAGAATTTGGAGTTAGCACTTGAAAATTCTTAATAATGTTGCAAGCATAACATAGATCCAGTTTTAGTTATTGGATCAATCCCAAAGTCAATCGTTTTAAAGAGCAAACACCCAGAAAGGAAGCCCTTTGGTAACCTTACTTACCTCAATATTAGGAGGAAAATGCACAGAGCCTCCTGGTACCTGGTGTATAGAGCGTCCTTCCTGTCTCCGGCAGTAAGGAAGAAGCTTCTTAGACTCCCATCAGTCCAGTATATAATAAAAAGAGGCCAGAATAGAAGGTACAAAGATAGTTTGATATTGTTTTAATGTTAATGTAGCTAGTAGTTGGTTACACAATGCACTCACATTTTTTGCCCTTAATACATATGAGGTAAATATAGCATATTTTGATAGATAAATAAAGCTTCGTATTGCAGTGAAGTCAGTCAGCAAAGTTCATGAAAGTTCTCTATAGGGGAAAACGTGCACAAGCACGCCAAGTCGGAACTTTGTTTTTGTGCGGTATGTGGCTTACCGCACAACAAAAGAAAGTTTTATGGTGACTTGTAATACCGGCGGTATAGAAATATCGGTGCTGCCCCATTTTGCACGGTATATACGCTACGGCTATACCGCACAACTTGTTATCTTGCTCTTAATCAACTAATTCCTACCATTAAGGCAAAAGGGAGCACCTTACTGACCATTACTGCTCCAATAAACTTTTTAGATTAACCACGTTTGGGACTCTTCGCTTTGTTTTTCCTCACTACAATTCCTACCATAAACCTGATATTGCTCATGCACAACAGTTAGCAAACCACTCCTAATCTAGTCCAAATTTGGTAAAATTAATGTAATATTTACAACAGATATCACTTTGCAATAAAGTACATTAGTAGTTTTTAACTTTAAACTCACAGAGAAATCTCACTGCTATACACCTATAATAACAATATCTAATAAAAAAAATATTTTTTTTTAAAAATTGCACAAAAAAGTTTTAAGGGCTCAAAGATATATAGTGGCATATGTATCAAGCTCCAAATGGAGCTTGATGCCCCGTGTTTCTGGCGAGCCTGCAGGCTATGAGCAGGCGGACAGACTTCGCCAGAAATCAACCCTATCGAGTACGATCGTGTTGATTGACATCCCCCTGCTGACGGCCTATTCGAATAGAAGGTGGGCGGACATTCCTTTGTTCAATTGCGGCACGGCATCGCAGCATTACTAACATGTAACCGTTTTTCAAACCAACACACACTGGTTATTGCACCTGTACTTCTGAGTACAACACAGCACCGTGTCTCATACAAACACAGAGTTCTCTCTACACTTAACCCGCTGACCATTAACCAGAAAATATAGTTGTTTATCACTATTGCAGCAATGTTTAATTCTCTCTAAGTGCGGCCAGCGTTATGTACTTTGTTTAAGAGACTAACACCGTATTGGAACACAAAGTGCTGCAGCAACTAGCAAAACCAACAGGATATATTTTACACGCCTATATCTTACCTCATATATTGATTGAGGGTGCTAAATGTAAGCATATTTAACCTTGTTCAATAAATATTGCTTTTATTTAAACGTTATTACGCTATGTTCTTGTTTCTTTCTTTCCCTACTACAACCTCTGTGAGAACCTAAGACGAATAAGATTCTCACCACCAAGAGAAAGGAGAGAGTCCAAGAATTTCCATTTGCTCTTCAACAAACGATATCAGGCACATTTAACCCACTCAAGAGAGTCCAGGATTTCCATTGAGATCAACATACTTCTGTCAGGAAGACATTTGGATAGCCTGACATTTGATAGCCTGACGTATGGCTAATTTGACGCACTTGGGACTTTCACTGATTCGGGCGGATCGCTAGTACACGGTTTGGCGCCGTTTATGGAAATATTTTCTATTACTGTGTGTATATATGTTGGGTCACTTATTTGGTTCTATATCTCTCACATGGGCTCCATTTGATAAAGGTCTAAGTGTAGACTGAAACGTTATGGGTTAAGGCACTGCTGTTATCCTTTTGTATTGGAATAAAAGGCTTGTTGTTTGAACTCCCTGTGTTGCCTGCTTTTTCCAGATACCAGACACACTAAGTCCGTGTGTGTATTTGGAATATACACACAAATCTTACTTCTAGCAGAGATAGCCCGAGCATTAAATACCGCTCCACTTGTATAAAGGCAGATCCTTATTTATGTATGTATGTGTATATATATATATATATATATATATATATATACTGTATGTATGTATGTGTATATACAGATATATATATATATACTGTATGTATGTGTATATACAGAATATATATATATATATATATATATATACATACTTATATATATATATATATATATATATATATACAGAAGATAAATGAGCTAGGGAATAAAATCCCCTTAATCACCCCTAGGCACTACTATCAAGATATTAATATGCCAAAAATTAAATCCGGCAGCTCTATACAGAAATCTAGCTAGATGAATCCTGCAGCCAATTCCTAAAATGCAGAGGAGACCTATCACACCTCTAATGAAAATAAAAACAAAAGAAAAGGGATGGCGCAGAAAAGAAGCTAGTATACACAGCAGCAATACAACTATGAATATATAAGGGTATAAACCTAAAAGACAAATAGTCCAGAGTAAGTAATCTTAACCCTATAATATCATATAGTTAAAGGCCTGTAGAATACAGGATAAATCAGGAGGAACTTATTACAGATAAAATAAGAAATACCATGTGAAATTAGTATATAAATGTATATAAGATAAGATAAAAGCCAGAGCAAAATACACAGTCTCAAAATAGATGATCAAATGCAGTCAAATTCATGAATCTTAGTCAAATAATCCCCTTTTGGATGTGCACTTATTTCCAATAACCTCAATCCTATGAGGTAAGAATGTAGCAATTTCATAGATAGATTAGGCACCTCCTGTAGAATGGATAGGATGACTGTGGGTCTCTCAATATGCAATCTTCAGAGTCTTAGGATTTTCTGATAATATAGCCCTTTTTAGGCAATCACTCTTGATCCTCGTCAAGAGTCAAGTTAGGTATAGCCTGTGTGATATATGAGTTTCAGAAAAGACCAGCACTTACTGGGGTTTTCTGTTTATAATAAAACTGTAACTTTTATTAATCTATGTTTAAAGATTCTATATGACATTTTGATACCACATCTTTTTCAAAATTCTGCTTGATATTTCAATGCCACATAGGGATCTTTTTCAAATGCAAACAAAAAGCTTAAAGGGACATAAAACAAGTTGGGATAGAGACAAAATAATATAATATTTACTTTAATTACTTTACCTGCAAATTGATACTGCAGTGCCTCGCCATTAACCCTTTCTTTTTAGTTTCTGAATTGTAAAACTCTAACTCCCCCACACATTTCCTTATATGGTTATATCTATATCTATTGTTGTTTTGTTAGAATGCAAAAGTGAATAGGGATTATCTGCTGGAGCATGCCTAGAAGCTGTGAACTCAGTTGAAATACAATGCCTGTGTCTAAACACTGATAAGGGGGTGGAGCTGGCCGCTCCAGACATCTTAGCTTTGTAATTAGTTTTGCTTATTTGAAAATTATTTTAAAATATTTGCCAGCAATTTTTTTTTTTTTATGCAAACTATTTTTAATTAATTAGCCTTTTTAGAATATGCACATATATCAACCGGTTATATGTCCCTTTAATATTACACACATCCTACCTCAAATTTATAGCCCACACTACACCAAAGGACTTCAGTGATAAAACCATCATGATAAATGCATTGTGATAATAGTGATATTTTAAAAAGAGATTCCTCTTGCAATCTAGATTGGCTGTGAATTTTATAACAGCAGTATTGCCACCTATATTAAAGTGCAATGTAAATGATACCTTTAGACAGTAATAAATAGTAATACAATTTAAATGTGTCAACTGCAACTTAACCTCTTTGTTACAATATAAAATTGTATAATATTGCGGTCACACTGTACCAAACTTGTTTCATATTAATAACACATTTGTTACAGTGCAATATTAGAAGTAAAACACATTCAGTACTTTGAAAACTTATAGCAGCTATACAAATACAATGTAACTAAAGTTTCAATTCTAAATAACACATTTTAGTGCAAAGCTGAAAAAAAAAAAAAACGCACTTTGGTAAAATGAAAAAGCTGCGGCTACTGTTTTCAATGCGATATTATTAATATTCTTTACACAAAATATTCTTCCTAAAAAGAAAAGAGCATGTCAAAAATTTAAAAAGAAGCTTATTTAAGTAAAAAAAAATACTCTAATACCCCTCCCCACTGCCATGATCCAAGTTCACTGACATTTTGGGCAGATTGTTAAACAGGTAGCAATATCTATTGTTTTCTATGTACAGAGAGGATCAGCCCACTATACATAAAATATCTCCAGATGCACAAATTGCTAGACTGGCAAGACAAAAGGGACCATTTCTTTTGGGTTTGATCCTTTTTATCTTTGGGGCCATGGTGAGCTCGGAAGAATCATCTCATGTCTTACATTGTTTATCTAGAAGCATCATGTGAATTTATACTGAGCACCTGTGTAATTAATAAGAGCCTAGTTCTCTAAAGCTCTCTCGTCTGGTGATATTCAATAAGATGCCTAGTCAGTATTTTGAGGTCCTCACGGATTGTTTTAAATACATATTTTTTAACAATAGATTTGATCTATCTATCATCTATCAATCTATCTATCTATCTATCTATCTATCTAATATCTGTCTGTCTGTCTGTGTCTATCATCTATCTATCTATCTATCTATCTATCTATCTATCTATCTATTATCTATCTATCTATCTATCTATCTATCATCTATCTATCTATCTATCTATCTATCTATCTATCTATCTATCTATCTATCTATCTATCTATCTATCTATCCACACAGTACTTTGCAAAAGTTTTAGGCAGGTGGGAAAAAATGCTGTTAAGTAAGAATGCCTCCAAAAATAGATTTAAATTTATCAATTAACAAAATGCAAAGTGAGTGAACAGAAGAAAAATGTAAATCAAATCAATATTTTTTGTGACCCCTAGTGATGTCGCGAATAGTTCGCTGGCGAATAGTTCCCGGCAAACATAGCATGTTCTCGTTCGCCTCGGCGGGTGAACATATGCAATGTTCGATCCGCCCCCTATTCTTCATCATTGAGTAAACTTTGACCCTCTACCTCACAGTCAGAATACACATTACAGCCAATCAGCAGCAGACCCTCCCTCCCAGACCCTCCCACTTCCTGGACAGCATCCATTTTAGATTAATTTGGAAGCTGCATTCTTACTGAGAGGAGGGACAGTGTAGCTTTTGCTGATTTAATAGGGAAATCGATAGCTAGGCTAGTGTATTCAGTGTCCACAACAGTCCTGAAGGACTCATCTGATCTCTGCTGTAAGGACAACACCCCAAAAAGCCCTTTTTAGGGCTAGAACATCAGTCTGCTTTTTTTTTTTTCCTGGTTGGGTCTGAATTCAATGGATATCCTGATGACTGTGCTAATTTGTGCTGCTATTACAAGTTGAAAGCTATGGATTGCACTTGAGCGCAATTCAAAACTGCACTAGAATATTTAGTGCACCTTGAGACCTGCAGTAAAGGTTTTAAAAGATTTGAAAGGGATATGGCAAAGTATTTGACTGGAAAGGGCTCAAATGTGTATAGATATGTGTATAGATATGTCTAAATATGTGTATGTGTGGATATGTACTGTATGTGTATAGGTCTGTGTATATAAGTATATAACTTGCGCTGGTATTACAAATTGAAAGTTATAGGTTGGGCTCAAGCACATGCCAAAACTACGCTAAAATATTTAGTACACCTTAAGACCTGAAATTAGCTGTAAGGGTTAAAAAAAGTTGTACAAAACACATTAAAATAAATTATCATACACATATATACATTTTTTAATAAAAATATTTAATTTTAATATTAATAAAATGGTTTAAAATAATATGGTATATGAGAAAGTGTATGACAGGAAAGGGCTCCAATATATATATATATATATATATATATATAGATACGTCTAAATATGTGTATTGGTGTATATATATATATATATATATCCAGTATATATATATATATATATATATATATATATAAGCTTTTGCCAAGGCAAATAGTTTTTGAAGCTTTATTTAAGCTATAAAAACCATTTAACTACTATTCAGGCAAATAGTTTTCAGAAAAAGACAAATTATTCAGAAAGTGAAAATAGATGTGCACAATTTTCTTAGCTTTTTAAAGCCAAGGCACCCTGAGACAGTGGCCCCCGTGTTAACCAATAGGTTATCAGGCACCTTGAGAAAGTTCCCCCTGCTCACCAATAAGTTCCTAGGACCTCCGGGGAAAGGGGGCCCCTGCTTGCCAATAGGCACCCAGGCACCCAGAAAAGTGTCCCTTGCTTGCAAAAAGTGTCCCCTGCTTGCCAATAGGCTCCCAGACATCCCAGAAAAGGGGCTCCTGCTCATTAATAGACTGCCATGTAACCTGGGAAAGTGGCCCCTGCTTTCCAATATGCTCCCAGACACCCCCGGAATGTAGCCCCTGCTCACCAATAGGCTCCAAGCCCTCCTGGGAAAGTGGCCCCTGCTTGCCAATATGTCCCAAAGCACACTAGGAAAGTGCCCCCTGCTCATCAATAGTCTCCCAGACAACCCTGGAAAGTTGCCCCTGTTTGCCAATATGCTCCCAGACATCCCAGAAAAGGGGCTCCTGCTCATTAATAGACTGCCATGTAACCTGGGAAAGTGGCCCCTGCTTTCCAATATGCTCCCAGACACCCCCGGAATGTAGCCCCTGCTCACCAATAGGCTCCAAGCCCTCCTGGGAAAGTGGCCCCTGCTTGCCAATATGTCCCAAAGCACTATGGGAAAGTGCCCCCTGCTCATCAATAGTCTCCCAGACAACCCTGGAAAGTTGCCCCTGTTTGCCAATATGCTCCCAGGCATCTCAGAAAATTGGCCCCTGCTTGCCAATAGACTCCCAGGTGCCCCAGGAAGGTGGATCCTGCTTGTCAATAGGTTCTAACACACCCCAGGAAAATGGCTCATGCTCACCAATAGGCTCTCAGTCACCCCAAGAAAGTTCCCCATACTCATCAATAGGCTCCCATATCTTCAAGGAGGCCATTGGATTACCATCTGTATCCTTGTTTTGAGTCACACTTTTATCATTGTTATCCTCAGTGTTTTGTCTAGAGCTATATCTTGCATTCAAAAGGGCAATTCTGACAGCTTGGGTTGTAAGATCTGTAGAACAGAAGAACAGTATGGGTTTACATTGCCTTCTAATAAAAGGATACATTTGTTTTTTTCTTTTGACTCTGACTTTCAACCATAAGTATTTCTTATACTCAACAAGATGTCCTCTTTCTCTCAATGTTTCATTTAACTAGTGCCAGGAATGTTCTTTGCTGGATAGTGATTCAAGACCTCTGATTTGCATATAATTTTTTTAGCTTGTCCTGGATATGCTTTGTGTTTTTCTGAACTCTAGCTGCCATGGCCTTCTCTTTTATTTTTTAGTCTGTCATAATTAAATGTTTCTTTATTGAACCACAATTTTTATTTTACAATATGATTGATTTCTTGGTTGTTTAATTTATAATGAATGGACTCATTAATAGACATTTATTTCCTGTTAATCTCATCTAGAATGGTGAGTTGACTACTTTCATTCCATGTATGGGAAACTCTCTGGTCAGTGTAATGCTATAACTGCAGGCTTTTGTTTGTGTTGTTTCAAACCAATAATTTTTGCAGGTATCTACCAAACCAGTGATTTCCTTTACTCTGTGGATGGGTTTGCTGTTATAGCCACTGCCTATTTTTTTAAAAAAAGCATCCAGAGATTATTTTAGCAAGGAAATGAGTATGGAACAAGCACTACAGCTTGTTTTTTTTTCGTTCTTCAAGAGAAAGGATGAAATTTGGTGGCATCTCTTTTCTCATTGGGAGGAAAAACTGGAGGAAGAGTTGGTGCTGTCTGAGTCAAATATGGCAACTTTCTCTGGAGCAGAGATTTCCTCAAAACTATCCTTTAAAGACCCTCAGAATAGGGTGCTCTGTCTGTAAGTTTCTTTGAATCTTTTACATGCTTCCTGTATTCTTGTTTCAGACTAATAAATCATCATCGTCATTGTTAGAGGTTGTAGAATCTGAAGTTGCAGCAGGTGTGATCATATGTTGTTCTTTTCCATATAAATCAATCCTCTTTCTCTTGGGAAAACACAACAGTTTCTTGCTCTCTGTTTCCAAATCTGCAAAATTCTGGACTTTTTATTTATTCATTATGACTGAGTTGTGTGGTATAGCTGTAGCGTACACACCATGCAAAATGGGTCTGTGCCACTGTTTCCATACCACCGGCATTACAAGTCACCCTAAGGGGCCTATCTATCAAGCTCCGTATGGAGCTTGATGCCCTGTGTTTCTGGCGAGCCTGCAGGCTCGCCAGAAACAGCAGTTATGAAGCAGCGGTCACAAAGACCGCTGCTCCATAACCTGTCCGCCTGCTCTGAGCAGGCGGACAGACATCGCCGGAAATCAACCCGATCGAGTACGATCGGGTTGATTGACACCCCCTGCTGGCCGCGAGTCTGCAGGAGGCGGCGTTGCACCAGCAGCTCTTGTGAGCTGCTGGTGCAATGCTGAATACGGCGAGCGTATTGCTCGCCGTATTCAGCGAGGTCTGTCGGACCTGATCCGCACTGTCGGATCAGGTCCGACAGACCTTCATAACTAGAGGCCTAAAACTTTTTTATTTTTTTTGTTGGGCGGTATGGTGTAGTAAGCCGCATGCCGCACACAAACCAAGTCCTGACTTGGTGTGCTCATGCACATTTTCCCCCATAGAGATCAATGGAGAAAAAATATTGGAAAAAAACACCTGCAATTACGAAATGGCGACCGGATTAATGCATTCCCTATTGAAGTCTATGGAGAAAAGGAAGTTTTGTAAAAACCTAAAACCCTAACATAAGGCCCTAATCTAATAACCCCAAAACCATCATCCCCCTACATCGCCGTCACTAAATAAAGCTATTAACCCCTAAACCACCATCCCCCCACATCACGACTCGCTAAAAAAAACGATGAAATCCTAAACCACCGGCCCCCCACATCGCTAACACCTAATCAACCTATTAACCCCTAAACCGCCATCCCCCACATCACAACAAACTAAATTAAACTATTAACCCCTAAAACTAACACCCTGTAACTTTAAATTAAAGTTACAATATAACTTCCTTAAAATAAATAAAACTTACCTGTAAAATAAAAAGAACCTTTGCTTAAACTATAACAAAACGTAACATTACTATTTAAAAAAAAAAAAAAAAAAATACTAAAAATAAAAAACATAAATTACAAAATTTTAAAATCCTAAAACTATGAGAAACCCCCCCTAATTAAAAAACAAACAAACTCTAAAACTACACAAAATAACAAAATCTAACATTACACATATAACAAACTCTAAAATTATACAAAGTAACAAATCTAACAATACACAAAATAACAAACTCTAAAATTACAGAAAATAACAACATTTAACATTACAGAAAATAACAAACAAAATTATCCAAACTAAAAAAGAGATCCCTTATCTAATACCCTGTTTAAAATAAAAAATCCATTCCAAAATAACAAAACCCCCTAATCTATAAATGAACTACCAATAGCCCTTAAAAGGGCCTTTTGTGGGGAATTGCCCTAAGTTTAACAGCTCTTTTACCAAAAAAAACTACAAAGTCCCCCCTAACATTATAACCCCCAACCCCCCAAAACAAAAAAACGAATCTACTCATTTGTATGGGCATTGCTCTAAAAATGGCATTCAGCTCTTTTACAGCCCATTAAAATAAAAACCTTAACATCTAAAAAAAAAATCCACCCCAAAAATTAAAATAAATACCTATCACTAACTCCAAAATCAGTACTCACCATTCCTGAAGAGCGGCGCTCCATCTTCATCCAGTGCGGAACCATCTTCAATCTTCATCTTGGTGGAGCGTTCATCCCTCTGACACAGAGGTCCTCTTAGTGCAATTGCGTGCCGCACACTGAAGCTTGAATGCAAGGTAACCCTTTTTTATAGGGGTATCCTTGCATTCCTATTGGCTTAAAATTTCGAATCAGCCAATAGGATGAGAGCTGCTTAAATCCTATTGGCTGATTTAAGCAAATCAAAGTTAAACATAAAAAAGAAACAGATTGTGTCAAAAAACAGCAAACAACCCACTTTTTTTCTTGCAAAATGAACACTTAGAAATTCTCAGTGGTGCCACTGCCTATACCGAGACAAGGGAGCTGACATGTTTATATCTCAAGTTCTCAAGTTGCATTCTTTACACTACTGAGCATGGGCAAGAAACTGATTCATCCAGTTCATTTTGTTCTAGAAGATTTATGATATATATATATATATATATATATATATATATATATATATATAATAATAATAATAAATAAACTGGAACTAACACTAGAAGATGGTGCCAGTCTCCTAAAGAAAAAAAGAAGGAGAAAGAAAAGTATGTTTAAATATAACGCACTAGAGTATGAAAAATGCTCAAAGTAAACTTATATTTGAATTTTATTAAGTGTTGCAGCAATGTTACATATTTCATACGTCAGCACAACAATATATTATCCCAGGAGCACAACACCAAAATTGTGTGTCATACACAGCCAAAGTCGCTCAAATAATGCAGTGGTGTATTTTGTTTATATATCACCCTCCAAACTTTTGAGCTTTGGACTGTATATGGCTCACAGTTTAGATGCTTTGCTCCATTGAGAGAAAATATAGTGTACTCATTTGAGAATATAGTGTACTGCTTTTAGTATAATCCACTGCTTAGTTTTTTTTTTGTTTTTTTTTAATTACATTAGTGAAACACACTGTATCCCTTTAATGCATAAAATCACATCCAGTAAGACTCAAAATTATCATGATGATATTCACTTAAAATGTAATGAATAATTATATAATTGTGTTATTTACATGTTAATCTTTTATTCATATATCCAAATATCTTGCATAGTGATCTTATAATGACCAATCCAGGGGTAATAAAGGGATTAGCTATCTTTTTAACCCCTTAAGGACCAAAGACGTACGCCACACGTCCTCAAAAAAAAGTCAGTTAATGACCGAGGACGTGTGGCGTACGTCCTTGGTCTGGAAAGCAGCTGGAAGCGATCCTGCTCGCTTCCAGCTGCTTTCCGGTTATTGCAGTGATGCTTCGATATGGAGGCATCCTGCAATAACCCCCCTTGGCCATCCGATGCAGAGAGAGCCACTCTGTGGCCCTCTCTGCACCGGACATCGGTGGCCGGTATCGTTGGTGGGTGGGAGCAAGTCTGGGAGGCGGGTGGGCGGCCATCGGTGTGCCGGATGAAGGGGAGGGGGGCGGGATCGGGGGCGGGACAGGCGGGGGCGTGCACGGGAGCGCGCACGTGCACAGGGGGCGGCGGGCGGGCGCGTGCACGGGGTGGGAGCGGGAGGGAACCGCTACACTGCAGCAAAAGTTAAGTTAAGAAGAGTAAAAAAAAACAACATTTAACTAAATAAATTATGATCTAAGGGTTCTGGAAGGGGTGGGGGGTTGGTCTGGGGGGGGGGAGCTACACTACAGAAAAGGGCTATGAAAAAACCAATAAACATACACAGCAGCATATGTAAATATGCCAAAAAAAGCCCCAATATAGCTTTTATTTTAGTACTGGCAGAGTTTCTGCCAGTACTTAAGATGGCGGTGACAATTGTGGGGTGGGGGAGGGAAGAGAGCTGTTTGGGAGGGATCAGGGGGTCTGATGTTTTAGGTGGGAGGCTGAGCTCTAAACTAAAGCTAAAATTAACCCTGCAAGCTCCCTACAAGCTACATAATTAACCCCATCACTGCTAGCCATAATACACGTGTGATGCGCAGCGGCATTTGGCGGCCTTCTGATTACCACAAAGCAACGCCAAAGCCATATATGTCTGCTATTTCTGAATAAAGGGGATCCCAGAGAAGCATTTACAACCATTTGTGCCATAATTGAACAAGCTGTTTGTAAATGATTTCAGTGAGAAACGTAAAATTGTGAAAAATGTAACGTTTTTTTTTATTTGATCGCATTTGGCGGTGAAATGGTGGCATGAAATATACCAAAATGGGCCTAGATCAATACTTGGGGTTGTCTACTACACTATACTAAAGCTAAAATTGCCCCTAAAAGCTCCCTACATGCTCCCTAATTAACCCCTTCACTGCTGGGCATAATACACGTGTAGTGCGCAGTGGCATTTAGCAGCCTTCTAATTACCAAAAAGCAACGCCAAAGCCATATATGTCTGCTATTTCTGAACAAAGGGGATCCCAGAGATTAATTTAAAATAATTTAAGCCATAATTGCACAAGCTGTTTGTAAATAATTTCAGTGAGAAACCAAAAGTTTGTGAAAAAATTAGTGAAAAAGTGAACATTTTTTTGTATTTAATCGCATTTGGCGGTGAAATGGTGGCATGAAATATACCAAAATGGGCCTAGATCAATACTTTGGGATGTCTACTAAAAAAAAATATATACATGTCAAGGGATATTCAGAGATTCCTGAAAGATATTAGTGTTCTAATGTAACTAGCGCTAATTTTGAAAAATAATGGTTTGGAAATAGCAAAGTGCTACTTGTATTTATGGCCCTATAACTTATAAAAAAAAGCAAAGAAGATGTAAACATTGGGTATTTCTAAACTCAGGACAAAATTTAGAAACTATTTAGCATAAGTGTTTTTTGGTGGTTGTAGATGTGTAACAGATTTTGGGGGTCAAAGTTAAAAAAAAGTGTGTTTTTTTCCATTTTTTCCTCATATTTTATAATTTTTTTTATAGTAAATTATAAGATATGATGAAAATAATAGTATCTTTAGAAAGTCAATTTAATGGCGAGAAAAACGGTATATAATATGTGTGGGTACAGTAAATGAATAAGAGGGAAATTACAGCTAAATGCAAACACTGCAAAAATGTAAAAATAGCCTTGGTCCCAAACGGACAGAAAATGGAAAAGTGCTGTGGTCATTAAGGGGTTAAACAATACACATTTTCAATTAGACTGTCCCTTTAATTATCTCTTGCTGTCCAGTGGGGGCGCATGACTCATTTCATTCCTGGCAACACAATGTGAGAAATATAAGAGGCAAATATGAGTTAAATTTGAGGGGTTGCAGATTTCCCAATGTAAATGGCAACAAAAAATCTAAATATGCCACTGGTTCAATCTCTTTACGTTATAATTAATAAATATATATTTTTTTAATAATAATGATATAGTAAGCAGTAATATGGTAGATCATAACTTCAGCATTAAGTATATTGATTAACAGTTATATTATAATTAAGCTGACCCTTTAATAAAATAAAACTAGCATTCAAAAAAAGATTTAAGTTGTAGAGACAAATGCGGCTAGATTTACGAGTTTTGCGTTATGAGGGATGCGGTGCTAACTTGCACGTTATTGTCACCGCTTACTTACCTACAGCGCTGGTATTACAGGTTTTTATAAACCTGGCGTTAAAAGACAAGAAGTGAGCATAGAGCAAAATTGAGCTCCATACCGCACTCCAATACCAGCGCTGCTTAAGTCAGCGGAGAGCTGATTGTACGTGCTCATGCACAATTTCCCCATAGACATCAATGGGGAGAGCCAGCTGAAAAAAAAGTTTAACACCTGCAAAAAAGCAGCGTAAAGCTCCGTAATGCAGCCCCATTGATTCCTATGGGGAAACTAAATTTAGGTTTACACCTAACACCCTAACATGAACCCCGAGTCTAAACACCCCTAATCTTACACTTATTAACCCCTAATCTGCCGCCCCCGACATTGCCAACACCTACATTATACTTATTAACCCCTAATCTGATGCTTTGGACATCGCCGCCACTATAATAAACATATTAACCCCTAAACCGCCGCACTTCCGCCTCGCAAACACTATTTAAATATTATTAACGCCTAATCTGCCGCCCCTATAATCGCCGCCACCTACCTACATTTATTAACCCCTAATCTGCCGCCCCCAACGTCTCCGCCACTATATTAAATTTATTAACCCCTAAACCTAAGTCTATCTCTAACCCTAACACCCCCTAACTTAAATATAATTAAAATAAATCTAAATAAAAATTCCTATCATTAACTAAATAATTCCTATTTAAAACTAAATACTTACCTGTAAAATAAACCCTAAGCTAGCTACAATATAACTAATAGTTACATTGTATCTAGATTAGGGTTTATTTTTATTTTACAGGCAAGTTTGTATTTATTTTAACTAGGTAGAATAGTTATTAACTATTTACTAACTACCTAGCAAAAATAAATACAAATTTACCTGTAAAATAAAACCTAACCTGTCTTACACTAACACCTAACCTTACAGTACAATTAAATAAATTTAAAATAAGATAAAAATAGGGATAATGGTAATGTAAGTAATTTATAACAGTTCCCTGTCTAATAATAGGTTACTACAAATTGACAATAGAAGTATAGTCTCCCGAATTGGGGACAATAACGCTCATATATAATATAATGTGGTATAGACTAATAAGACCTGGGGAGGGTGCTCACTGTTCAAGTAAATGTAGAAAAAAGTGAAGGAGACAAAAGAACAGAGAATAGAGCACTCGCAAAAATGATGGCATAGGTGGCTATTAAGTGTAGGTATATAACATTAAAACTTAACATTTATTGTGCAAAAAAGAGATAAAAGCTACTATATAAGTAGTAATTAATACTTAGATTAAAAACACACATATAATGGATGGCTGTCTATCCACAATAGCCCCAAGATATATAACGGTAGAACTCAGAAAATGAGTAAGAGGGATTTTGGGCAGAGACACACCAAAACACAGTTCACGGATTGCACAATTTCTATCTGAAAAAGAGGATTGACCTCAAACATAATTATACTATCTGGTGCAATGCTGGACCGGTGTGAATCTGTCCAAATTAATCCCTAATAGCACAATTAGTAATAATAACGATAAGGGGAAGTGTAGGTAGCGTAGGTCCACACAAAAAATTAGTATATTTCGTATTTTGAGAAAGCCAAGCCAGGCGAAATGCACATCAGGCGCCACTACGGCTGTACTATTCCCTAAGTGTATTCATGCTGGTCACATCATATTAGCCATTGTTTATACTATACCAGGATTGGGTTGATTTATATGGGTTAACATTACCCTATAGTCTATTTATTTGAGGTTCATTTTCTGCTATCGGTTTATTTGTGAACACCTTAATTCGCAACCTCTGCCCTTACCCTCTCACTATTTGTGTCTGTGTATAGTATACTAATTTGTTTGTGTGGACCTACGCTACCTACACTTCCCCTTATCGTTATTATTACTAATTGTGTTATTAGGGATTAATTTAGACAGATTCACACCGGTCCAGCATTGCACCAGATAGTATAATTACGTTTGAGGTCAATCCTCTTTTTCAGATAGAAATTGTGCAATCCGTGAACCGTGTTTTGGTGTGTCTCTGCTCAAAATCCCTCTTACTCATTTTCTGAGTTCTACCGTTATATTTCTTGGGGCTATTGTGGATGGACAGCCATCCATTATATGTGTGTTTTTAATCTAAGAATTAATTACTACTTATATAGTAGCTTTTATCTCTTTTTTGCACAATAAATGTTAAGTTTTAATGTTATATATCTACACTGAATAGCCACCTATGCCATCATTTTTGCGAGTGCTCTATTCTCTGTTCGCTTGTCTCCTTCACTTTTTTCTACAATTAAATAAATTACCTAAATCAAATACAATTAACAAAATTAAATACAAATACCTAAATTACAAAAAAACCCCACTAAATTACACAAAATAAAAAACAAATGACAAGATATTTAAACTAATTACACCTAATCTAATAGCCCTATCAAAATAAAAAAAAATAAAAAATAAAAAAAAACCTGAAAAATGCCCTGAAAAGGGCATTTGGATGGGCATTGCCCATAAAAGGGCATTTAGCTCTATTGCTGCCCAAACCCTAATCTAAAACTAAAACCCACCCAATAAACCCTTAAAAAAACCTAACACTAACCCCGAAGATCCACTTACAGTTTTGAAGATCCGACATCTATCGTCAACAAAGCCAGAAGAAGTCCTCAACAAAGCCGAGAGAAGTCCTCAACAAAGCCGGGAGAAGTCTTCATCCAAGTCGGGAGAAGTGGTCCTCCAGATGGGCAGAAGTCTTCATCCAGACGGCATTTTCTATCTTTATCCATCCGGCGCGGGTCCATCTTCAAGACATCCGGCGTGGAGCATCTTCTTCTTCTGACGACAAACGATGAATGAAGGTTCCTTTAAGTGATGTCATCCAAGATGGCGTCCCTTAGATTCCGAATGGCTGATAGAATTCTATCAGCCAATCGGAATTAAGGTTGAAAAAATCCTTTTGGCTGATCCAATCAGCCAATAGGTTTGAGCTTGCATTCTATTGGCTGTTCCAAACTAGGATTTTTCAACCTTAACTCCGATTGGCTGATAGAATTCTATCAGGTAATCGGAATCTAAGGGACACCATCTTGGATGACATCACTTAAAGGAACCTTCATTCGTCGGGAGTCATCGGAAGAAGAGGATGCTCCACTCCGGATGTCTTAAAGATGGACCCGGTCTGCGCCGAATGGATGAAGATAGAAGATGCCGTCTGGATGAAGACTTCTGCCCATCTAGAGGACCACTTATCCCAGCTTGGATGAAGACTTCTCCCAGCCTCATTGAGGACTCCTCTCGGCTTTGTTGAGGACTTCTCCCGGCTTCGTTGATGATAGATGTCGGCTCTACAAAACTGTAAGTGGATCTTCGGGGGTTAGTGTTAGGTTTTTTTAAAGGGTTTATTGGGTGGGTTTTAGTTTTAGATTAGGGTTTTGGCAGCAATAGAGCTAAATGCCCTTTTAAAGGCAATGCCCATCCAAATGCACTTTTCAGGGCAATGGGGAGCTTAGATTTTTTAGTTAGGGTTTTATTTGGGGGGTTGGTTGTGTGGGTGGTGGGTTTTACTGTTGGGGGTTATTTGTATTTTTTTTACAGGTAAAAGAGCTGATTTCTTTGGGGCAATGCCCTGCAGTAGGCTCTTTTAAGGGCTATTGGTAGTTTAGTTTAGGCTAGGGCTTTTTTATTTTGGGGGGGCTTTTTTATTTTGATAAGGCTATTAGATTAGGTGTAATTAGTTTAAATATCTTGTAATTTGTTTTTTATTTTGTGTAATTTAGTGTTTTTTTTTGTTGTAATTTAGGTATTTGTATTTAATTTTGTTAATTGTATTTAATTTAGATAATTTATTTAATTGAAGAAATATATATTTTATACCAAGATATAAAATATAAATAAGGTGCGCAAAAAATGTTGCAAAAAAATATAATGCAAAATGTGCATATAAGGATTCTAAAAAGAAAACTTATTTGAGGTAAGATGAGTGTAACAATGAAAAGAAAAATGGCGTGTGCCAAACTATCAGTGATAAACAGTGATCAAGATATACTAGTTCTTTCGGTTGAATACAATGAACTTAGCTAGTGGTAAGAAATTGTATAGCATAAAAAAAAAAGTCCATACAAATATTAGGAAGGCAAACCCGAAAGTTTGTGGTTTCCGAAGGATCTTCAAGGAATAAGAAAATCCTGTGTTATAAGGCTGCTTCTCTTGGTGCTGGCGGTGAATCAGATATCTATAAGGTGAGAGAAGAAAGAGAGTGCCCCATAGTGCAAATATCTCTGTATAATGTGAAAGTGGAGTGTGATATTGTCCGGTGGAAAGGTACTCACAAGTGAAGTGGCACTTTTCGTTAAAAAAGTGCAGGCAGGCAGGCTGACATACGCAGCAGTCAGTATAGACTCTGGTGATGTTTGGAGCCGTACTCCACAAGAGTCTTCTTTGTCCCGGTGTAGGATAAATCCGTTGTGAAAGGGACTGATGTAAGCTGGTAAAAAATATCTCAAACGTCTCACAGGTTATAAAAGCTGACAAAGAATGGAAGAGATCCAAGCTTGATAATTAAAAACAAGTTTTAATGGAGCTAATAACGTGTTTCTCAGCCGCTAGCTCCTGGCCGTTTCATCAGATCAATTTTGATTTGATGTAGGTAGGTGGCAGCGATGTTAGGGGCGGTAGATTAGGGGTTAATAATATTTAGTGTTTGCGAGGCGGGAGTGCAGCGGTTTAGGGGTTAATATGTTTATTATAGTGTTGGCGATATCCGGAGCGGCCGATTAGGGGTTAATATTTTTACTTTAGTGTTTGCGATGCGGGAGGGCCTCGGTTTAGGGGTTAATAGGTAGTTTATGGGTGTTAGTGTACTTTTTAGCACTTTAGTTATGAGTTTTATGTTACGGTTTGTGGTGTAAAACTCATAACTACTGACTTTAGAATGCGTTACGAATCTTGCGGGATAGGCTGTAACGCTCACTTTTTGGCCTAAATGATTTTTTACAATATCGGCACAATGGAAGTCCCATTGAAAAAAGGCTTTACGAAAATTGCGTAAGTTAATTTGCAGTACGGCCAAAAAAGTGTGCGGGACAGCTGTACCTAGAAGACTCGTAATAGCAGACGTTATGAACCTTAACGCTGCTTTTTTAATCATAACGCAATACTC